>NC_052500.1:54899680-54964379 GCF_016617805.1 Bactrocera tryoni | reverse complement strand
AAAAAAAGTTACTTTTTTAGAATTTATCAATTTTCCGACTTTTCCTCACGAAAAGCATTTTTTTTTTTTAATTTCGAAGCCTTCCCCGATCCACAGCGAACAACCTCCGAAAATTTCATTAAGATTTTATTTCTGCCGTTACTTCGATGCAATTTGGAATACCAAAATAATCTTTCCTCTTTTATAATTTCAACGCTCATTATTAGGCCAGATATATCAGCTTACATACGAAAAATTATTGTCTCTTCTCGATACTAATTAAAATTTTTCTTCTTTTCCTCACTAAACACCTATAAGTTAAAAATCGTTTAGTTAGTTTTTATAAAAAATGTTTTCCGTGAGTTATGTTCCTTTATTGAATTCCGCTTAAGAACTAAAGTTTCATAAATTAATTGTACTTAACTTTAGATCTATGTTTGCTGCTGCAAAGGGTACGAGCTGCTGACACTGCGGCTTCCCACAGGTTAGCACTTCTGCTGACGCCCGCTTCCCACAGGTTGCCGCTACACGTGTCGCATCATATGATACTTTTTGAAAGTGTGGGGTGCTAACTAGTCCCCCCTTAAAATTCAAACTTCCTCGTTATTAAGCATATTTGTAGGGAATTATATTTTTTACAATAATTTTCTATTCGATAAATTCCCTTTTCACAGTTTAAAATTGTATTGAAATTGATTTTATTGATTCTCCCGTTATTTTTTACTGCTCTAATATCTAAAGTTTTACAATTTTGGTTATCTACGGTTGGGAGGCTCACAATATAAATTATAATTTTGCCATAAGTTGCAATTTTTACTTCGGAAAATTCGAGTGCTTCGTCTAAATTCACATATGGAATATTGTCATTGTTTATTACTTCTTTCACAATATATATTTCTTCATTTGATAAAATAAAAGAATTTATTATGTTGGCTTTAGCCCAGTGTATTGCGTATGCAATATTTAAAATTTCTTCCCTAATTATTTCTAATTTATATTTTAGTTATAAAAATGCTTCATTTCTAAACTTTTTTCATTTTGCATGGTTTTAATTATATTATTTGCAATATTTGTTATCTCGCTAATTTTGCATATTGTAAGTTTGTTTATTAATACCCGATTATTGTTATTTTGTAAGACATTACTTATTTTATTTGAAATTATTTCGTAGTCTTCATGGTCTGGACTTCCTGCAATCCATTTCATGCGCTACCCATTAAATTTATTGATCTTTTTATTTTTTGCTCTACTTTTAAATTGTTAAATTGTTATCTTATCTGTGTTATCAAGTGGGATATGAAGGGGTAATTAGGGTTTTTGCGGATAGTTTCAGTTTTAATAGTCGCTTCTATGTGGTCAGGTTTGTCCGTATATTTTTCTATGTCAATTTCATGTATTATCCTAAATGTTCCTTTGTAATCTAGCCGTTCCCTTTTCTATTGCTATTAATTGGGAGTTTGAGTAGTCGAGGATCTGTACTTCCGCCAGGCATAGCGGAAATATTCTGAAAAAAAATGTCGTACATATTTAATTACGTATTCTACCTTTGTGAATTATTTGTCCTTTTTCAGTTAGCACGGTACTATTTCTATCTTCCTTAACTATTTCCTTACTGTAGGGTTTACTTAACTTAGTTCCTAATCTCCTATTTTTCTTAACAAATATTATTTGTCCTGGTATATATGATTTTATTTCCTTCTTATTTTTATTATGGTATTAGATATCCTTTCATTGCTTCTGAGCTAATTTTTCTAAGTTGCTTTGTCTAGTTCTTTCTATGTCCTCGGGGATAAATGTAACATTTCTATGGAAAAATAGGCCTACTGGTTCAAGTGTTGTGGAATGAACTAAATGATTATACTCAGATACTGCTTCCATTTCCTACTAGTCTTTTTTAAATTTTAAAGAGGCTGAGTTTAAAGATGGCTCATTGTCGATAACTATTAATTTTGGTACTCCGAAGAAAAATAAAATATCTCTAAGCGTTTTCTGACGCCTTCTATGGCTCTGCTATTTAAAGCTGTCATGATTATTTTTCCCTCTGTTAAAAATATATCGATATGGACTGTGTGTCCTGGATATGTTGGTAATTTAGTTTCAGCAATTTTCGGTTGATTGGGATGTCTCTCGTACTTATTTTCTTTACAAACGGTGCAGTTGGCTATTAGTCGTTTTATTTTATTTAACATACCTGGAAAATATTTTGTTTCGAGAGTTTGTGTTTTATTTTCAGTGGCATTCCTATGTGCTCTTAAATGTTCTATTAATATGACGTTCTCCTGTTCTTGTTCGTTACTAATATCTTCAAGTAATTTTTGGTTATATATCGGCCTGGGAATATGTTACTCGGGGTAAAAAAGCCTCATTGTTATTAAAATTATTAAAATTGTTCTTTTTCTGGGGAGGTCGTGGTGGTGGTTGAACATTGGGTTTGTGTATCATATTCATGTAATGAATTTATTCTATCGTCGTCATGCTGTCAATTTTTGACATATGTCTATGTAGTGCTTGGGGCAAGACGAGGTAAATTGACTTTTAGTCCTCTAATAAATGTTGAAAAGGGCTTTGTCCCTATATGAATTGGTCATAGTCCATAAGGACTCGTCGATTAACTCGTGACATGAAATTAACTAAATTTCTTTTTCTTTGTAATAGCCCTTTTTTCAATAGTATTAGATTTTTTTTTAAATCTTACATTAATTTAGGACTTTTTTTCCTCTCTTTTTATATCAAATAATCAAATTCCTTTAATTTAAATTTCTTTTCTTTTAGTTTATGACTTTTTTTGATGCTCTCTCTTTTTTGGTTGAACAATTTGATTTCGTATTCTTTATAGTATCAATATTCTTTATGGAGGATGGAGTCATGTGTAGAAGTTCACGCAAGTGAGGAAAGTTCTCTGATCGCCATTCACTTGGGAGTGGCCAGAAACGATTCTTTTACACATGGCTCAAGCAGCTCACTACTTCCGGTCTTTGACCAAGTATCCTCTGGGTAGCCAAAGAACATCCGGTTCGGGGAAGGCGAGCTAAAGTGAGAAGGCGAAACATTCCCTACAAGGGTTGTGCGCTGGGCTTGGGACCCGCCACGTAAAAAAACAATACCAATGAAAACGTTAAAACAGCCTCGGATGAGAGACCCCCCTTTTGATGACGACCATGGCAAACGGAATAAGGACTACGATTTGAGGGCATGCACCTGGAATGTCAGGACCCTTAATTGGGAAGGTGCCGCTGCCCAGCTGGTTGATGTCCTCGTAAAAATAAAGGCTGACATCACCGCCGTCCAAGAAACCGCGATGGACGGGGGACAAGGACAGAGACGAGTAGGTCCTTGTGACATTTACTACAGTGGCCATATAAAGGAGCGCAAGTTTGGTGTTGGATTCGTGGTGGGAGAGAGACTCCGTCGCCGAGTACTATCAATCACTCCGGTGAATGAACGTATAGCCACAATCCGCATCAAAGCGAGGTTCTTCAACATATCGCTGATTTGCGCCCACGCCCCGACGGAAGAGAAGGACGATGTGACCAAAGATGCCTTCTATGAGCGCTTGGAGCGCGCTTATGAGAGCTGCCCCCGCCACGATGTCAAAATCGTGCTTGGCGACTTTAACGCCAGGGTGGGCAAAGAAGGTATATTTGGCACTACGGTCGGTAAATTCAGCCTCCACGACGAAACATCCCCAAATGGGTTGAGGCTGATTGACTTCGCCGGGGCCCGAAATATGGTTATCTGTAGTACTAGATTCCAGCATAAGAAGATTCATCAAGCTACCTGGCTGTCTCCGGATCGAAAAACTACCAACCAGGTCGATCATGTTGTGATAGACGGAAGACACGTCTCCAGTGTTTTAGATGTGCGTGCGCTCCGAGGTCCTAACATCGACTCGGAGCACTATCTTGTTGCATCTAAGATTCGCACTCGCCTCTGTGCAGCAAAAAACGCACGCCAACAAACACAAGGAAGGTTCGACGTCGAAAAGCTGCAATCACAACAGACAGCCGAACGATTCTCTACTCGGCTTGCACTCCTGCTCTCTGAGAGCACTCGTCAACAACTCGGTATAAGGGAACTGTGGGACGGCATTTCAAACTCCTTACGTACAGCAGCAACCGAAACCATTGGTTTTCGGAAAGTGCAAAAGAACAGCTGGTACGACGAAGAGTGCCGTGTCGCAGCGGAGAGAAAACAGGCTGCCTACCTCGCAACGTTACGATCGACCACTACACGTGCGGGATGGGATAGATACCGAGAGTTGAAGAGGGAAGCGAGACGCATTTGCAGACAGAAGAAGAAAGAGGCCGAAATGCGTGAGTACGAAGAGCTTGATAAGCTGGCCGACAGGGGTAATGCTCGAAAATTCTACGAAAAAATGCGGCGGCTTACAGAAGGTTTCAAGACCGGAGCATACTCTTGTAGAACCCCCAAAGGTGATCTAGTGACCGACGCCCAGAGCATGCTTAAATTATGGAGGGAACACTTCTCCAGCCTGCTGAATGGCAGTGAACGCACAACACCAGGAGAAGGAGAACCCGATTCCCCAATCGATGACGATGGAGCAGACGTACTATTACCCGACCATGAAGAAGTTCGAATAGCAATTGCCCGAGCTATTCAAACACGGCGGCGAAGAACTGATAAGGAGCATGCATCAGCTTCTTTGCAAAATATGGTCGGACGAAAGCATGCCCAACGATTGGAATTTAAGTGTGCTATGCCCAATCCATAAAAAAGGAGACCCCACAATCTGCGCCAACTACCGTGGGATTAGCCTCCTCAACATCGCATATAAGGTTCTATCGAGCGTAATGTGTGAAAGATTAAAGCCCACCGTCAACAAACTGATTGCACCTTATCAATGTGGCTTCAGACCTGGAAAATCAACAACCGACCAGATATTCACCATGCGCAAAATCTTGGAAAAGACCCGTGAAAGGAGAATCGGCACACACCACCTCTTCGTCAATTTCAAAGCTGCTTTCGACAGCACGAAAAGGAGCAGCCTTTATGCCGCGATGTCTGAATTTGGTATCCCCGCAAAACTAATACGGCTGTGTAAACTGACGTTGAACAACACGAAAAGCTCTGTCAGGATCGGGAAGGACCTCTCCGAGCCGTTCGATACCAAACGAGGTTTCAGACAAGGCGACTCCCTATCGTGCGACTTCTTCAACCTGCTCCTGGAGAAAATAGTTCGAGCTGCAGAACTAAACAGAGAAGGTACCATCTTCTATAAGAGTGTACAGTTGCTGGCGTATGCCGACGATATTGATATCATCGGCCTCAACACCCGCGCCGTTAGTTCTGCTTTCTAGGCTGGACAAGGAAGCACAGAAAATGGGTCTGGTAGTGAACGAGGGCAAAGACGAAATATCTCCTGTCATCAAACAAACAGTCGTCGCACTCGCGACTTGGCTCTCACGTCACTGTTGACAGTCATAACTTTGAAGTTGTAGATAATTTCGTCTATTTAGGAACCAGCATTAACACCACCAACAATGTCAGCCTGGAAATCCAACGCAGGATTGCTCTTGCCAACAGGTGCTACTTCGGACCGAGTAGGCAATTGAAAAGTAAAGTCCTCTCTCGACGAACAAAAGCCAAACTCTATAAGTCGCTCATAATTCCCGTCCTGCTATATGGTGCAGAGGCTTGGGCGATGACAGCAACCGATGAGTCGACGTTATGAGTTTTCGAGAGAAGTTCTGCGAAAGATATATGGTCCTTTGCGCATTGGCCACGGCGAATATCGCATTCGATGGAACGATGAGCTGTACGAGATATATGACGGCATTGACATAGTTTAGCGAATTAAAGACAGCGGCTACGCTGGCTAGGTCATGTTGTCCGGCTGGACGAAAACACTCCAGCTCTGAAAGTATTCAACGCAGGGCCCGCCGGGGGAAGCAGAGGAAGAGGAAGACCTCCACTCCGTTGGAAGGACCAGGTGGAGAAACTGGCTTCGCTTGGAATATCCAATTGGCGCCACGTAGCGAAAAGAAGAAACGACTGGCAGCGCTGTTGTTAACTCGGCTATAATCGCGTAAGCGGTGTCTACGCCAATTAAGAAATATTTTATAGAAGCTTACACTAGTGGTTTCCATCTTTCCATAGGATGTGCTTATACGTTCCGGGGTTGTCCTTTTCTCTACTGGTACTGAGGTCCCTCGACGTTTCCAAATCCCACGTTTTACGATGTAGCCGCTCGTCAGCACAGTATTTATTGTATTTTTTTGTTTTTCACACACGTAGCCTTACTTTTTTATTTTCAGACTTTTTTTTCTTTCTTTTATTCACAATCACTACCGTTCGCCACTCGCGTAGCCTTACTATTTTATTTTCAGGCCATTACTACTTTCGCGCGCTGGTCCCTGCTCGGGCGCCAGTTAAAAAATGTTTAGTTAGTATTTATGAAAAAAAATTGTTCTCCGAGAGCTATGCTCCTTTATTGAATTCCGCTTAAGAACTAAAGTTTACAATTAATTATACTTAACTCGGGTATGGAGCTGCTGACACTGCGCTTCCCACAGGTTGCCGCTACACGTGTCGCACTCTCAGCGATTTAGTGGTGTCATATTATATTACTTTGTATCATATGTTATTAATGCATCATATGATACTTTTTGAATATGTGGGGTTCTAACTTATATCCATTTCTATTTCAGCTAGTAAGGATCATCATTTGTAACTATCAAGATGATTTCCATAGGCGAAGAATAATCTTTCTTCAAAGCAACAGGTGGATAGATCCGCCCTCATTAAAAATTATACAATTGTGAAAATGCCCGCCAAAAATTTATAACGGATTAGATATCTTCTGACTGTATGTTTTCCCTTTAGCTCCCCAGTTTCATTTTAAATTCAGTAAATGTGGATGAAAAATGTTTTTAATCCGATACTCAACTTCAAAGAAATTATATATAATTGTCGGAATCGGAGCATGAATCAATATACCAAGTAGAAAAGGAGTTAACGCTGAGAAAGAAAGAAATCATGAAAACAGGATCATATAAGAGCTGACGATCGGGATCATATATTTTGTTCTTGACAATTCTCTTATTCAAAATACCAAATTTGAAAAATATTTTAGGTAGAAAATATATATAAGTACTGTACTTCTGTACTGCTTCTTGTACTTTCCTGTACAAAAGATATATAGTATACTGTGTGTGTAATACGTATGGCTTTTCCACGTGTGCTTAGGTGTTTCCAACTATTTGGAAATTCTAGTTGAACGACAACACACAACATTCAATTACAGTGTGTAAATATTTTCACAAAACGTTACGAGTGCGTTTGCCGGTTTTTCTACGCCAACAGATCCGCTTTAAAACTACATTTGTATGTGTACTATATATGGATACATATTTGTACATATGAATGCAGTAAATTCTTTAGGCGATTGCAATCATCACTATTTGACCTCGCTCGCAACCTCCTCTAACTGTTTCATTGACAGCATCTGCTTTGATTTTTGCTTTGATCTGCGGTATCTCCGAACGATGCCCTTTGAATCATCATCAACATTTGCTCTATATCACTCTTACCCACTTTTACTCACACAAACCTCATCAAGTATTTTCTACTTGCTATCTCATCGATTTTTCTGCACTCAGTCCATCATTGCTGTGAGCCTCTATAGTTCTCTCCAACACTGTCGCCATTTCCCTTTCAAGTGCAAATCAAATGATTTGATTTGGTTCTCCCTATCATACAAGTATTTAGTTAGAGCAAATTGCATTTGATTTCTTTTTGGTACGCCCGCTTACTTACAGTTTCTATTAAATTGGTAAAATGGAAATTAATTTAAAGTGGAGTATTTGCTTGAACGCTGTTTACTGAATGCTGTTACCTGAATTTGTAGTTGATGCTAAGAAATAAGGCTGCTACAGCTTCTTCATATTCGAAGAGTAATGTACTCTTATGATAAAACAATTCAACAATTTAATCTGGAGGAGTTGTTTTAGATTTCATGTAAGAGTTCGTGTTATACGAACTTCTTCTTACATCAGTTAAGCAATTCCGAAGAAAAGAAAAATACAAACTATAATCGGGAAATCACAAATCGATATCTCGAAAACCAAAGAGAAGTAAAATATTTGAATTCTCAAATTAAAAATCCTGTTTTATCCTCTTATATATATAATAGATCCCTTTGATCGAAATCATCTGAAAACCAAAAGGTCATTATTATATTAGAATATTATAAAACTGACGTTTAGGCCGACAAGTGTTAATATACACCAGGGTGTATACAGTGCTGTATCATGAGAATCTAAAATCATCTTCAGCAAGCTATTGGCATGGCGAATGTTTTGTTTATAACTGTACAAATGTGAACTCCATCTCGGGGTATTTAGTGTATTTAGCTGTTTTCGAGCAGTAATCGAAAACAAATAGGCAAGAAAAGTCTTACCTCTCGAAATCTTCACACAAAAACTACAATCGCTAAAACTGAATTACTATGGCAAGAAATAAATATTATATTTAATTTATAAGTAAGATAACAAATATTATATTTAATTTATTTGTTTGCGATTTACCTCGTCTTCTCAGCATGGGAGAACCGACAACATATCCCCAAGTACTACATTTATGTCGAAAACTTGACAACATGACGTATAGAATAAATCACGCGAATAATACATACAAAGTCGCGGGACCAAAAATGAACTTAAACAAAAACTCTACAACAACAACAACAGCAACAACAACAACAGCAGCAATAACAACAACAAAAACCAAATTGACGACAACAGCGACGACTAAGAACATGGATTACAGGAATCCCATTACGGAATCCGAAGAGGACGAATTACTCGCCTCGAGCCAGGAGACGAGTACGAGTACTGCCGGAAATACCAACCAAAGTATACCGGTAGATACTGCAGTGAAAACAGTAAATTTAAGGGAGGAAGCGTCCACCTGCAAAGATGCCATGAGTCATGGTTAGTGACCAAAGTGCACTGGCGGCTAAAGGAGAAAACAAAAAGAACCGCAAGAAATCCCAGAATCAGCTGAGGGAAAACCGGTACCAGAGGGCAGTCTTCATACTAGAAAAGATAGCCAAAGACCAGGCAGCCGGTATCCCAGTTGATGAGGCAGAAACAGAGAGCTTCAAACCAATAGTAGAGGAATATGAAGGTTACCTGAAAAGGAAGCAATCAGAACCTCTAGAAGAGAGTAAACAGGAGAGCACTTCACAAAAAAGGAATCGCTGTGTCACAGAAATACAAAAACCTCTGCCCAAAAACCAGGCGGAGTGAAGGTGAACACAGCAGCACAACAACGGCAAGGCATTCCTCCTCCCCGAGCACCATACAGGAAAGATGGATGGAGATCGACGTCATATTGTCAAGTATGGTGCTAAGCTTGTAGGGAGGACCCGTCACACTCCTCTGAAACCCTCAGGGGCTACAGGGTCATCAAGTGCGCGGACCAGGCCTCGCTAGATTTCCTGATGGGTAGTGATGCTAAAATCAGCAACGCCTTTGAAGGCCTCCAATTGAGGCTTATACCCGCCAGGGACATTCCGAAGAAACCTCGTGCTCGCATTTGGCTACCCCCTCTAGGGGGGCCAGGCGAAAACTCCTGAGGTGCATCAAGCTGCAAAACAAATCTATACCTGGTATATATGAGTGGCAGCTGATCAAGGAGGAAAAATCAAATAGAGCAAGTAGACCAATACTGGTGGCCATTTGCGATGAGTCCATTGAGGCTCTCAAGAAGACTGACTACAAAATCAGCTTCGGAATTCGCAAGGCGACAAAGCGGCTGACGAAGATGACACGGAAGAGGTCGACGACGCCAGCCAGTTGCTGCGGAATGTGGACATCAAAGAAACCCAAGATGCCCAATAACATAATATGCGTACAGATAAACCTGCAGCACTCGAAGAGTGCTACAGCGAATCTGACAACCCTCATAAAGGAGGGGGCATAGTCATCAGCCTAATACAGGAGCCCTGGGTCAACGAAGACACCATTAAAGGGCTAACCAGCACGAACAAAGGTAAACCTAGGGCATGCATTCTTATCAATAGAAGTATAAATGCATTTCTTCGTCCTAATTACAGCACAGCAGATATCACAGTGGTAAAGGTAGAACAGAAGGAAAATCCCTTCTTCTTGTTCTCGGCCTACTTGGCCCATGACGAAGACATACCAGCGGCACCGGCTCAGCAGACTAGTAGAGGACAACAGAAAGGAAGATGTCTTAATAGGGGGTGATGCAAACGCAAGACACACTGCATAAACACCAGAGGTGAGTCACTTTTGCAGTATATTCTGAATAGCAATCTAAGTATTTGCAACAACGGCGGTGAGAGGAAGTGCTGGACCTCACGCTATCAACAGACACAGAGAGTCCCATTGTGCATAACTGGAGCGTGTCCGATGAGCCTTCCATGTCGCATCACTCCTGGATACTCTTCAGAATCCACGAGAAATATAGCACTCCTCTTATATATCGGAAGAACAGCGTGGGAGAAATTTACCAGTATAGCAGCAAAATGCCTTGAAAAGAGGCAGTAAGAGTATTAGTAATCCTAAGGAACTAGATTCAGAAGTAGAGAGGCGTACATTAAGGCGGAGGGAAGTGATTGGACCTCTATGGAGGTACTAATTACAACGCACTTCCCCGGGAGTCAGCAAACACCTTTAACGAGGGTTCACCCAGAACCACCGATAAACGCGGCTGACTACCGAAGCTAAATAGTAGACAAAGATAAAATCAAATATGCCATAAATAGTTTTGCATCATTTAAAGCGGCAGGTCCTGACGGGGTTATGCCCATAATGCTGCAAAAACTCGTAGAACCGATGGTTCACAGGCTTGAAGATATACAAGGTCTGTCGCAAAAGAAACAGGACTGTTAAAAAAACAAAAAAAATTTAATATTTTTCAAAAGTTATATTTTTTTATTCAAAGTAGTTTCCTTGTGCTTCGATACAGCGTTAAGCCCGGTCAATTAGCATTTCAAATGAGTGTTTAAGGTCATTTTTCGGAATGCTCTTGAGAATATCGGTCGTCGCCTTTTGGATAGCTGAAATGTCCTGAAATCAGTGTCCTTTCATGGGCAAATGAAGTTTTCCAAATAGGTAAAAATCACAAGGTGCCAGATCTGGTGAGTAGGGTGAGTGATTAATGGTTAATATGTAGTTTTTTGTCAAAAAATCAGTGACAAGCGTCGACCGATGACACGGCGCATTATCGTGCACGACGAATGAGTGACAACAGACGCTTCATAGCACCAAGGTAAAACACAGCATTAATCGTTTGGCCAGGTGGGACGAACTCTCGGTGTACGATACCCTCGGAATCGTAAAAACAAATCAGTATTGTCTTTATTTTTGACTTCTGAAGACGACCGACTTCTGATCGTCACAGAGGTCCTCGTGACCTTCTTGGTATCGCTTAAACCACTCATGCACATTACTACGGGATAGGCACTGATCACCATTAACTTTTTTCGTCATTTGAAATGTTTCAGTAAACGTTTTCCCAAGTTTAAAACAAAATTTAATATTTGCTCTTTGTTCAAAGTGCATTTTAAGACCGATGACGAAAAGCTGCTGTCACTTTTTGATCGATAACATCGATTGTGGTCATCCAATTGTCTTAAAATTTTTACGAAATGTTACCAAGAGATCAAACTTTTTATTTCATATACCCACCAGTAGGTGGCACCACCAGAAACAGTTATATTTAAAAAGTACTGTTCTTTTGCGACAGACTGTATACAAAGCTAACATTCAACTATCTTACATCCCAAGAAGTTGGAAAAGAATTAAAGTTGTGTTCCTTCCAAAACCAGGCAGAAGGACACACGATAATGCCAAGGATGTTAGACCTATAAGCCTCACCTCCTTTATGCTGAAGGTACTAGAAAGGCTAATAAACTTATATGTAAGAGCAATAATGGCGGATATTGTATGTTCAGTTAATTTTAAAGAAAGTTCGAAATACACTTTTACGAAAAAACACGTTCTGTAATTTTCAGGCAGGGCTTTCCTTAACGAATCCGAGGCGGAGCTAATACCAAGCCCGCTAGGATCGATCAAAAGAGAGATCAATAGACAGTTTCAACAAATTGCACATAACAGGTGGAAAAACATTACAAAATGCATTATAACTAAACAATTATGGCCAATGTATGACAGGAAAAGAACCAACGACTAATTAAATAGGTCAAGAACAAGTATCTACAGAGTAACAGCTACCACAATAGGACATTGGCCATTTGGGGAACATGCGTCCAAAATGGGTATGCCCTTCAACGCCATCTACCGAGGCTGCGGAATAGCAGGGAACAAGGAAACAATTTCCCACTTTCTCAGTGAATGCCCAGCCCTAGCACAGATCCGACACAAAACACTGGGAATCCATCAAGCACCAAACCTTGAATGGATTTCTACTAAAAGCATATCAGACATAAGTAGCTTCATCGAAACCTCAAGAAGGTGAATCAGGATAGCAGATACAGAAGGTTCTACGAATAGTGTATCAAAATGGCACATCAAGTGCTAATTGAGCCCGATAGACAACAGGGCTGCACTCCTACCTACCTACCTATATATATTACACATTCACCGACATTTTCGATCAAAAATCAACTATGGATACCGAGGGCTAAATATTCGGTACCTAGGGGTTTGAACAGCTTTTATTGGATTTAAACAATTTTTGGTCATAAGGTGGCACACATTAAAGGAATTATTCGTGCAAAGTTTTATCCCGTTGTATTAATTACTTCTTGATTTGTGTACTGGAAACTAAACGAATCAAAAGGCATTTACATTGGGAAGTAGGCGAGGTTGTTGTCCGATTTCGTCCATTTTCACTCAGTGACATAATAATCTAAGAAGATGCCACGTTCTAAATTTTGTTGAAATCAAAATATTTTAGCCACAGGTGCCCCTTGCTAGTGCGATCCCCTGTGCCAAATTATAGTTTGATATCTTAATGTAGTGCTTAGTTATGGCACTTCATAGGATTTCGGTTAATGGCATTTTGTGGGCGTAGCAGTGGTCCGATTACGCTCATCTACGAACTCATAGTTTTTCGTAATAGGATTTCAACTTTTTTTATCATTGTGATCATTTATATATAAACTTATATATGTAATTTAGAATAGTCTTAAGTGATACGTACCACCCTTAGATGAACAAAACTATAATACTTTGTAGCAACAGGTTGCAAGAATACAAAGTGCTGCCTGTTTGGTACATGTTTTAACAACATATAAAATACGTGACCTTCATAAGCGTGTCAAGATCGGGTGCAATTCGTATTCAGCAGAGACGATTCTACGTAACCTGAATTGGCATTGATTGATATTCTATAAAGGCCTGTGTACAAGACACTCATCATCACTATTAATAAGAATGTGACCGAAGTCGAGGAATGATATATGAATGCCTCAAAAAAGTTTACAAAAAAGTCCGACTTCTAGGTGAAAAACTGAAAACTAATTATGCCTAAGTACCGTATAAAGAGCACTGTGGTTGTTGAACTGGATACACTTGTAACATAGAAATTGAATTGAAATGAAATACTTCTCCACTTCTCTTCTCAAAACGCTTTTGGGGATAAATGAATAATCAAACCTCAGTTCCGTGTTATTGTAATGGATGGATGCGCCGGTGTGAAAACTTCGTGATCGCCAGATTCAAAGAAATATAGGCCAGAAATTCAACGACTATACCTGAGAAATTTTAATGAAAGAGTAATTCCGCAGTTCAAAAATTCATTCAAAAGAAGAGAAAACCAAAGAAAAAATGTGCAATTTATATGTAAGAAGAGATGTCTACAAAGAATACGATCGAAGGAGGTTTGAAATTTTACAACGTTAATTTCATAGAAAAGGCTTTCTTAATCAGTTTTCCTCCTTACACGTTCAATTTTTTGGCTGTAAAAATTAAAATCCAGTAAATGTAGTACATATACATATACTCCCAACCGGTATATAAATCGAATCTGTTTGGTAAAAGGACACTTCATATAGTTCAACCCTTTTTTCCTTCTGCACATATAGCCCTGTGTATGGTTAAGCCACTGAGTCTCACATCGTTCTGTCATATTACTTTATAATATGTCAATGCACTCGACCGTATCAAATTTACTGTAGGCCTAAGCGAAACACGGCGTATACGCATACGCATACATAGAACTATAATTACGCCCAAACATACTTAATATATATAACAGAAGCATCTGCATTCGTAGTTTCACCGCATGTTACGTATACGCCATGGGCGCTAAATGTCACAGTAGTGGGAATTAAACTAGCCTATATATTCTTTATGCTGTACATCTCTCAGCAGTTTTACTAATATTTTTGTTTTGTTTTTGCCGTTCTGGTTTTTAGGTTTTCTGCTCTTTAATTTTGTGAAAAAAGCCAGAATTGAAATGGTTGGGGCTACCAGCCATGTGAGTTTAATTGTTCTACTCTTCACAATGTGCGTTTACTCTGTGGATGGCGAATTGTTTTTATTGTGTTTTCGGCATACTAATTCCTCCATAAGCACAGTGAAAAGTCTGTGAAGATAACAGGAGCGGTAGTTGGAGATGAGGAAAAATGTCATAGCAGATACGCTTGTGTTGATGACAGATGCGACTATGACTGTGACGGCTGAGATCTTAAGAATTTAGTGACTTTATGCTTCTACAAACTTTCTAAGCAGTTGGAAGTGAAAAAGTACTTTTATACAAAGACGTAAAAAATTAATAATATATTGGCTTAAAAAGCCTTTAACTGACTGGAAGATGTAAAATTCACAACAGAATTAGTGTGATTGATATAGAAATATTACCATGTCGATTCTTTCAAGAAGCCATTTCTTTGATGGATGTGAAATCAGACTTCTAATATAGAAGTGTTACAACTTCTTTTTAGAATTATGTTATGGCAAATGTACACTAACAGTCATTCTATTTTGCTTATTTAAATGTATAATTCCTTTTGAAATTAACATGAATAGAACTCTATACAGAACTCCATACAGATCAGATATCGTTAAGGCACTGATGTTGGTAAGTACAAAGTGACAGAAAATATAGATTTCGAGACAGCTATAATAAGAAAATCTTTATAAAAATCCAAAAGTCAATCGTTCTTGCGTCCTGACGAAAAAGGATTTTTTCCTCTGCAAACCAGGTATTTTTTCACGATTTTTTTCCTTCAACTGGTCCAAAAGGTTGCAATAATATATAGAATTAACTGTTTTACCAGTTTGCAAGTAAACCACAAAGAAAATTCCTCTCATCCTAAAAAACTGATGCCATAACCTTCTTGGCCGATTTCCGAACACAAACTCTTTTCGAAGCCGAACAACCAGGTTCACACATATCTTTTGCCTCTTGGTTTTATTCAGGCTAATGGTGATAGACCCAATGCTCATCTATACTGATGAATCCTTGCCCAGAAAGTCGCATTCGAATGTATTTTTGTTTCATTGTTAGCGAATACGAAACCTAGTGCGCACACAGCTTTCTAAAACCCAAAATTTCACTAAAATATGGCTCACATTGCCTAGTGAGATGCGTAAAGCCTCTACTAAATCTCTGTCAGTCAATCGAAGATCTTTCAAAACCATATTTTGCATTTCTGGTGTTGATGCGCTTTTTGGACGTCCTTCAAGAGAATCGTCATCAAGTCTTGTTAGACCACGTTTAAATTCAGCAACTCATCTTTCTTATCTAATCTAATTATAGGTTAGTAATCGTTATACACTTTTAAAATTCGTTCGTGAATTTGTTTTGGTGCTACACCTTCCAAAAATAACAATTTTATCACTGCACGATATAAAATTTTTTCCATCGTAAAAAATACTGTGATACGGCGACACTAAACAGCTTGTAAAGAATGAATTAACATATTGAAATGAAACTTTACATAAGTTCATATAAAGAGTGTACCAAGAAAACAGAAAATATTAAGGTATTTTGATGAAACCTTTCAATTTGATCACAGTAGTATGTACCTCGGTTGCACCCGAACTTAGCCCTTTTACTTGTTTCTTTTTCATTTTTGTACCTATAAATTGTACATATAAATATTTTAACTGTACATCTGTAAGCGGGTAAGCATTTTCTGCTAATCCAGTTGAGTCATGTAGAAAACATATTGTTGTTTTGCTGATATACCACATTGATCTTGTAGCTGGAATTAGCGAAACTAAAAAGGAAAGATTTTCAGATGATAGATTAAAATTGATTTTGAACTCTTAACTTGCATCTGTATGTTTCAAGTTTCCATATAATATCTGGGTATCTGAGAAAACCTTTCAGGTGTTAACTAATAACTCGAAAAGAGTTAAAATATAATTTTGTCGCTTCCCAATTTCATTAGCTTTCTGTTGTTTTTATAAAGAAAAATTGTACATTTTAACAGTGTTTTTTGAGGCACTTAAGTGATTAACGCTGATCGAACTTGGTTATGGTACCTTAAGTGGTTTGGAAGATGCACATATGTATTAATATTTTTGCTCCACTTCTGGTTGGGAGCAACAGAAGCTTCGTTTTTTTTGTACACCACTTGCCTTCGCCATTGGCTAATGTATTACAGGAACAGAAGCATGAGAAAGAAAACGAATGACAGTTGAAGTCATGCAACAATAAGTTGATATGCTCTGCAATGTGCGTGAAGTGCAGTAGCCACCAACAACATTTGCATAAAACCCAGAAGAACAGCAAATTTGTTTAGAAATTCGCATCGAATAAGAGCAACCGAGCTATGCTTCGGAAGTTTTTGAAGAGTTGAAGAAGATTGATTGTGTGAGTGTTGTGGACAGCAACGAGAATGATTGATTTGACCCAATGGAAAGACTTGAATTGAAGGAAACGCACGTCGGATGCAATGCGTCACTGTTGCTTTGCTTACACTAGGACAACAACTGAATTATTACCATCACCACTAGAGCCAAAACCAACGTCATTAAACTTTCGTATTCCATACTCGTATAGTGTGACGTAAACAAAAGCTGTGGAAAACTAGTGTTGCATAAGTCATCTTGTAAGTTTAGGGTCATGTGCTAACATAGGTTTGGCAACAACGGGACGGGAGGGGAGGGAAGATGCTTTACAGACCATCGTCCTCTCATATTTCTAAAATGTAGTTAATTGTGGAGCTTGAACTATGTTAGTGTCACGGTTACATAATTCACTTACTTGTTTGGATAGTCGTCTAAAAACTCGCTTTCATCTGGGTCCACTAACTCTTAATCTCAGATGGCATTGCATTTTGGCAGTACTGAATTTTATGAAATCTGATTTTTCAACAATAAACAATTTTATTGGTAGCAATGCGTTTAAGAGATATATGCCTCAAGAATTCATTACAAAATCGGTGGAAATTGTTTGTTCTGGTTGTACTTACACGAAAAATTCCGCAAATAAGTTGAGTAAAGCTATCAATTTATCTTTTATTGCACGGACATGAATCTGCATCTATTCCTCGTTCGAAAAAATAACTGTCGTGGGAACAGTGGATCGAGGCAAGACTCGTTGAATCGAGTACCTTCTGACAGTCGGTAGTCCTACCAGCTTCTAAATGGTGGTGTAACGGTCAGCTAACCGTTGCAAAGTTATTTCTCTTCAAAGTCGAACAAATGGGTATTTAAAATCCGTAAGCTTTGTTTGGGAGTATTTGGTCGGAGTTCAATTATGACACAGGCCCTAGAGAAGTCTCAGAAAATACTGCCCGATTTTTTTCAGAACTATAAGGCCATATCGCATGTTTGTTTGCGGAGATTTGTAACTAGTTTATTTCCTGACTTACAGCTTTGACTGGCCTTACCAGTCTTTTTTTCTTTCTTTGCTTTTAATATTTTAAGAGACGTTGCGGCTTCAAGGAGGGATCTGATCCCCCTATTAGGGTGTTTAATGACCCTTGCAAGAAGAGTTGCCGATAGAGTTCGAAAGAAGACATTGACGCCAAATTGTTTGAAATGGTTATGGGCTCATGGGGGTGGCATTTATCGATGGAAATAATTTGAGGACTGAAAGGTAATGCCCTACTGCAATGATGGACGAAATATTCTTTTAACATTAACGGATCTTCTGACAAAAAAACTATGTTTAATTTTGCAACATTGAAGCATTATTGAAGTTTGAAAAGTAAGTGATCTTTTTACACTAAGACGTAAGTCAGCTATGCTAAAAACAATCAACAGGCAACTGATGGCTGATATGCTGAGGAGCAGAGTACAAAGTTCATTTAAAAAGTTCTCGTTCACCAGAAGCAACTATGAAAATACTACTAGTCAAGAAGTCAAGTAGTTCAAGTTTTAAATTCTCAGCTAGAGATATATATATAAGTCTTACCTTAGATTGGTCCATGTTTGTAGAACTTATTCGAGCTTCTTTTAACAATTAGCGCAAGCTTCTGCTAACAGAAAATAAGCACTAACATATTCAACATCTGCGACTAATACCGGAACTAAATAAGATACGACCAAGTTTCAAGACCATTTTGTTCAAATATATACATCTCAATTCCATGCTGGTTACATGGTAAAGTTTTTGGTATAAATAAAAAGTTATTTTCTCAAAAGAGACATCAAATTTCTCAATTCGTGGTCCTTTGCTTCTGGCACAAGCTAGGTCCAAAATTTCTGACTTGGTGAACTGCACACATAATTAGTGAAAACTGGAGAAGTCGTCAACTCAGAGATAAAAGTTTTGTATCGAATAACTATTATGGTATAATAAACTTTAACCTAAGATGGTCCCAGTGTCAAACTTGTATATTGTACGTCCGAAGCTCAAATTCATAAAACCATTGTTCTCAAACCGGATTTCCGAATTCGTATTAAATAATTTGGCGACCATTTCAATCACTGTAGAGTCCAGCTGTCATCATATTGAACATCTGTACACACATACAAATCCAATTTTCTGTTCGTCTTTCGCATAAAATTTCTGAAATCGATATTTGACCGTTGAAGATGCAGCAAAGCGATAAATTCATATGCTCCACATGTGATTCTATCATGGGCTGCTTCTTCAACACACCAAGGCAACACTCATGATCCACAGACCATATGGGAGGTAGCAATAGGGCGGAATATGCTATGCAAATGAAATTCTGGGGGCCTGAACTGGATGTGAACGATGAAAATAAGAACTACAACTTCAGCGTCGGTCCAACAAATTTTTTTGTTAGGTTCATTTTTACCTTGTTGAGTGGCTGTTTGCATTGCTATAACTCGTGTTTGTTTGTTCAATTGATAGAGTGAGATGGTCGGAGAGCATAAATACATCACTGGGTGTTGTTATTGTAGTTGCCTTTTCAACCGTCAGCTCGACATCTCTGCGAAACTATTAAATTTCAGCAGTCACCTCACTTTTAATTTCAGACAAATGTCTTTTGTGCTGTTAAGCGATAAATTTGGAATTGGGATATAATGGTGTGTGTTTGGTATCCTTGAAAAACCCCTTCGCCGGTACCTGCACTCTAATTTACGCGCGCTTAAAATTCATACTGTAATCCAGAAAAAATAATTTTAAGATTTATTCCGATAAATTTTTGTTGCTTTGGTTGTCTCAGTTTTGCAGTTCGGCATTTTAATGTAAAATTGGAAATCTTAGGTTCTGTTAAACAAAGGGTCATACTTCCAATAATTTTAAATCGTAAGATTTTTATGTGTAAAAAATTATTATCTTTGTTCTAAAAATTAATGGATCCCTCTGTTTGTCTTATAACTTCAGACTGCAATTAATGAACAAGAACCAAAGATCCTCAGATAAACTATATCAAAGATCCTCAGATAAACTATATCAAAACACCAATTCTATATTAAAAGGGATGGTTCTCCTAGCTTGTTATAATAAAGTAAACTAAACTCTTAAATCAATTTGGTATTTTTTTATTATAGTCTATGGAAATAATTGAATATATATGTATGTCCTATCAGTCACAAATCTATGCCAATTTAATGCAACCAGCGAAAAAAGAATTAAGCCATACAAACTCCACATGAAAATTCGATCAATGTATGCTGTTGAATTTTAATTAAGCTCAGTAGAACATTTTTTCCTATATCTGTCGTTTTTACTTCTCTTTTTTTGACAGTGCTATGGTAGCGAAGGTGTTTGTTTACCAAAATTTTACGAACCTCACTCTGCACATGTCTTCGCATCGTTGAAAAATTTTTCATGCCATCGGCACTGTTCACCATCCAATGTTATTTGCTCAAGCACATAGCGTATGTGTATAGTATATGGGATGACTACCCTGCAAATCATGAGCGGGAAAAAAACCGGATAATCAGTGGGTAATAATGTGGGTAATCCATAGGGTAAACATGTGTACTTTGCCATAGGCTGAGCGAAAATTTTACCCACTCACGTACGTATACATGTGATCATACATCTTTGTTGCGCTCATTCAGCAGTGTCATATAAAAAAGTATATCTGTCCTGCTCTAATATCCCCAATCGACGGCTGATGCAGGGTTGCATTTTCTCTTTTTAAATAGCTGATGCAGGGTTGCATTTTTTGATTCCTACTTTAAAAATGTATTAAAATTTCAAAGAAAACTTTTTAATTTTTAAATTAATAATTTTATTATTTTTAATAAATATTTACATAAAATTGTAATTAAATATATTGACGCTAACATTTCATAAATAAAAATATATTTAATTTAAAAAAATAATTTCATCTGAAAAAAGATTAATTAAAGAAAAAATTATTAAAACCTGAAAATAAAAGAATGGAAAAATATTATAAAAGACAAATACCTGAAATAAAATAAAGGTTATTAATACCTGAAAATAAATAATAATTACATTGAATTTGTAATATCTAAAAGAAAAAGAAAGATTGATTGTATAAAATGATAATAATATCTGAAAAAAAAGATTAATATTATCTGAAAGAATAAAATATATTAAATACAAATAGAATTTACTCTGAAAGCAAAGATTAATTAAATAAAAATAATAGTAACATTTGAAAGAAAAGACAAATATTATTTGATCATTTAAAATATAAAACAAACATTTGTTTTCACATCTTATATTGGAATGTGCAGGCCGCCTTAAACGCATAAAATACATACATACATATGTATGTACTTATTTTTGCGTATTATATTAGACTGCGCAGTCTAATTTCAAAGTACATACATTTTTTTCACATACTTACTTAACAACTGATATTTGCCGCTTCTGATGATATAGCTGCTGCTGCTACTTCCAATTTAGTTCTGATTTCCAATGCTGTAAAAACAAATGAAGTAATTATTTTCAAAATATTGTTAAAAAATCACACAAAATTCATTTACTTACCTTCTTGTTGTACGAGCCTCCTTTTGAGTGCCCATACACGAGCACACAAATGCGTTCGATCGGTATGAATTCGTTTGCCCATACCCGACACACAAATCCACTTTGCGTTCGTTCTTCACAGAGTTAACATGTGCGACAGGAAAGCGGAACATTTCTTCGAATTTATTTCTAATGTAGCACTTTTATCTATTTCTTTGTATTTCGTTAATAAGTTATTCCAACTTTTATTTTTCTCAATTTTTATATTTATCTCTTTTCATTTGCCAAATTGCCAACTAATTTTTTATAAGATCAATAAATTCTGATCCGAAATCTTTATTAAGAGGCGAGCCTACTTTAGAAGCTTAAAACAATCGATTTTTTTTGCTTTGCTTAAATTTCCTTAAAAATTATCTAAGAATATGTCCTAAAGCTATAGATGGGAATTCGAAATATTATCGAAGCTAGAAGGGAAGTGACCGAGCGTCTAGCAGATATACATACATACATATGTATGTATGAGCGCTTGGGCAAAAAGCGAAAACTTTGAAGCGTGATTTCTCGGTTTTTCATTTTTACGATTATTCTTAATTGGCGGGCAGGATAGAAAAAAAAACTAAACGCCGTATGGAATTAGGGCAAAGTTTATTATCATTGGCATAAGATTAACTTCTATTTAAACTAAAAAAAATATTAAGAAAAGTCAAGTTTTAACATACTTTTAAACAGCATAAAGTACAATTTTTTTGATCAAAAGCCACTATTTATTCAATTTTTAAAATTTTACACTTTTTTTTGGAATTTTCTTAGTTTAACTAGAAGATAAATTCATAAAAAATATGAATCTCTTTAAATTTTTTGTTTCCAATAGAAATTGCGACCTGCATCCTGCCCGCCTTCCGAAAAATTCACATGCGAGCATCGGGCAATTGCTCCCCAATGGCAGAATATCAAAGATTTCGTATCCAAAAAATTTGTGAAAGATGTTCAAATATATAACTATAAAACCTAGAAATTTGGCTTGAATCAATTATTTCTTTCCCTCCCAAAAAAATCCTCAAAAAAATCGATTTTCTGAAGCCTCGAAAGCTGGCTCTCCCCTTAACACTTGCCATTGTCCGCGATCTTCACTGTTCAGCGACACGAGAGAAATGAGATTTTGTGCGCCAACAACGTCATACACGATAAACATGTTCGCGCACCGATCGTAAAAAATCAAACATTTTCGCGAACATGGATCGGTACGCGAACAAGCCCATACACGATAAACCGCAAGCGCACACATACCGATCGAACGCACTTGTGTGATCGTGTATGGGCGCTTTTACGATGGTACGATCACGAACGACATGCGGCTTTCAATCGTTTTTTTATTACCCTTTTTGGGATTTTCTATTGTCACTATTGACAATAATGTTTTCTCCTTCGCACTCATTCAAATAAATCAAGAGATGAAAGAAACTTTTTTTCATCGCATTTAGGTAAACAAAACATAACCCGAAAATGTGCGTTGGTGTTAGCGTAAGGTTGGTACGCAGCTCTCAAGTAATTGCTCAAGAAAAAAAATACATTATTTCTCAAGTAATTTTGACAGCTGGTTACGCATTGTGAATGATCCACATTAGAAGAGCAAGAAAGAATAAACAAAAAAAAACAAATTTTGTGCGTAATATGTACATATGTGTGTATGTGTATGGTAACATAAATATTTTCATTGAGATTTAAGAAATGTTGTTGATGATTGGTAGGTTTTATACAACATTTCAAAATGGAATATACTTCATAATAATGATTTCAACTAATTTAGGATGAATTTGACGATTACTTCGATTTTCCTTCAAGAAACAATTGTTGATTTGATGTTTCTTCGCAAAACCAGGTTTGCCATATTCACATTTTACTGAAAAAAAGTATTAAAAAGTAGTACTAGATTTCTTGAGAGCTGCGTACTAGCACAAGTAAATTTATCGCAGGAAAGTTTCTTGACCGTTTCTTAAGCGTTTTTTATATGCAGTTTTTACGTTTCATGAGAGCTGCGTACTAAGCTGTATAGAGAAAAAATGTGTAGTTGTATTGGAATATTTGTCTCAAGCGGGTAGCCGTGATTCGCAGGGTAGGTGATTCGTTTTTTTACTATCTTTCTGCTTCAATTACAGCTGACCGATTAGAAGCATGCATCACCCACCAAAGGCTTTCATAATATGTCGAACCCGAACCCGAGTTGTGAATAAACAAAAGAGGTATGAAAGCTAGTAAATTGCAAAAATTTATAAAAACGGAAAGATTCTAAAACCAAACCGAACAAAAAATTAGCTGTTACTGTCAACATCACCAAATTTCTGAGTTGGTAATGGTACTGTACTTTCTTTACCGAAGGAAGATAAACATAAAGAGCACCAAAACACCCGGCATTAATATCTAAAGCTGGATGTTGGCAATGATCTTACTACCAAAAACATTTCATTACTTACTTTTTAATGGATTTCAATAAACGGACATGGACATAAAGAATGATCTAAAATGTTTAGTATACGATATGCGAGTCAAGAAATACAAAAAAGTATCAAACTTTTAAAAATTATATGTACAGAATATGAAATATTGACCCCTTCTGGCCATGAGAATAATTAATCTAATTTTGAATGATATTGGTGTCTAGTTGCGGTAGCTAAATCATAGCCGAAACTCTATATACTTATGTTAGATCTTCCAATATCAAGCAAGTTATTGTAAGATTTTTTGGATTAATTGCTATTACTGTTAATTGCTCATATCGTCTTCTTGAGCTTAACATATTCAGTTTTCTTGTTTTTCTTTTGGTTCCATCTCATGGGATATTGGCCAAAGTCGATCCTAAAAGTCCATAATTCGTAGGTAGAATGTATCTAGCCAAACAGATTTAAGGTATGGTAAATACAGGAATAACTTTGCAAATTCCGTACGAGGCCCTAAGTATTTCTTTGTGAAATGGTAATTATTATTTTAATGTTTTAACTCTGATAAAAAACTCGCACGAAATATTTTAGACGGAATACTTAGGAATGGAAAATACTACTACCTCCCCATTAGGTTAGTTTAACTAGTTAGACTTCGGACGCAGAGTAAAGCTACCTAGCCTACTTGGGGTGATTTTGGATGTTTTATCTAATGGCCTGACAAACAGCTTGAAAGACATTACTGAATGAAATTAAGTAAACTACAGTGTTTCGTCTTGGACAATAACATTTTTAGGCAAAGTAGTAAATCGATAAAATTGTGTGACCGTGGCAACAAATTAATAGTTTGGTTTACAATACTCGTATTCATAATATGTTAAACCAGCTTTAACACAATTGGTATCAAAACGAAAATATCTTTTTACCATATAATGGTTTTAGAACGCAATTACACCAATTAAGTGATATTGCTTGACAAAGTGAATAGTTTGAAAAAGTTTAACTGTTTAACAAATATTTTTGAGAATGACTCCCAACTGTTTTAAAAAAATCAAATAACTAAACAAAAGAATTGAAATTTCGGTGTTAGTTTTATCATGTCTCTTATTTGGGACCAGTTTCCGACTTACCGGAAAAATATTTAGAAGTCTTCCAAGCCCACAAAACAATTAATTTTCATAGAAATACAAGAAATATTACTAAAATATATGCAAACACATACACTTAAATCAGGAAGCTCTTCTATTTTTTTCACTAGAGGCCAATATGATAATCGTACGCATAAGTTTGGGAGTATGGATGTGTGCATCTGTAGGCCATTGAATGCACATGTGAATGAAAAAGCTCCAGAAAAGTGAAGAAAATACCAAAAAAATAGTTTGCGTGCAATACGAGTTTTAGCCGCAGCCATTGTTGAAGTTTAATTTATTTTTGCTTTCAACACATTTCATCCTTGGTGACCGGCATACCCGCGGGAAGTATACAAAGATAGTGCATATCATTTCCAGTGTTGCCACATTCCTTTTTTCAGATTTTTTTGTAATTTTACCATATTTCTGCGTTGGAAATTGATGTTTTCTACGCAGATTTTTTTCTGTTGAGTTTTTCGTATTCCTAGCGCGCTCGTGTTTCATTAGATACATATCAGTTTGCGTTTTCATTTTATGAATGCAGGAACTCGAACACATATGAATATAAATCTATGTATTGATGTATAGCACACGCATTCGGTCTTATAAATACGTGCGGTGATTGCAAATGGTTTTTGGAGCGCTGAATTCCGCATCTCTCCGTTTGATGGAATTTTCGCAAAAAATTAAAAAACGAAAATCATTAAAACAAATTATACCTATATATACCTCATATATTTACATGTAAGCAAGTAAGATTCATTTTCAAAACACAATACTAAAAATTTTGGAAAAACCTCTCAAATCAATGAGAATGCATAAGGTACATACATGGTAATAATAGGATATTATTGGCTTGACTACGGTTTTCTAGAGCCAAATGACCACCTTTGGTGAGAGTCTCCACATTTTACCTACAGTTTTCTACAGCAATATGCGGCAGCTGATGCCTTGCTTACGCTGTCCTCAATATTTGGCCTGCAAGAAAGACTTCTATCAAGGAAAAACTTTAGTATTTCACATTTTCAACAGGTTGAAGACGTGAGCTTCCGAAAAAAGTGATGGGCACACTTGGGATCTTCTACCCCTTAGTAAATGCAACCACTTGAGTTTTACTTATGTTGACGACTAGGCCGCTTCTATTAGCCAAGTTGAATACCATGTTAAGATACCCTTCGGTTAGCGCGTAGACGGTATGTGGAAATGTCACCCGACATCCTCCGAAATGACCGTTCTTTCACAAGTAAACTTTATTTATGAGATGCTTGACGTGCGTATCCACCACAAATTTTTTGAGTGCTTTAAAACCCCCATTCGGGTTTATATTATTTAACCCTCTATCCGGCAATGCTACCAAAAGGTATAGTTAAGCACAATTGCAATAGCGACTCATTTATGCACCGAAACAATCGACGCTACATTGAAAAAAAAATGTGGAAAAATCGCAAATAAATGAGTTTTAACACAATATAAATTAAACTTTCTTTTCATTTTAAAACACATAATTTCGCGCAGGACAACACCTGCGGGTTCAGCTAGTCAATAACTAAATATGTGCGTGACACCGTGGAATCACATATCCCAAGACACAGAAACCTTATACTCATTTGGTTCCAAAAATGGAAGAGATCTGGGATCTTCCGCAAGTATTTATTTTAAAAACCACCAGCTAAAATTATGAATATCTTAGAACGCACCTGGCGGACTAGATCCTGCACTACCATAAACACTGCAGTTTCATTATACCTTAATAATTTGCGATTTGATAACCCCTAAAATAGCTCTAAAACCTTTTGCTACATTACAAAGCGTATATCTATACGCCTAGTATGAAACAAAGCAAAAAGAATTTATGAAAAACACGAAAACAAAAGACAATGGCAAAAAGTCGCTTCATTGGACTGCTCTTAAGGCAATATTTCTCCATAGACATGCTCGCAATATGTTGCGCGTTTGGTTCATTGGTTGTTCCCTTGTTTTTAAAGTTAAACCTTACAGCATGTAACCAACAAGGGCATAAAGTAACTAAGCGACATGAGCAAATTCCAAATGTATACTTCAATTAAGGCGTAATAATTGTATTGTGTGTATTCGTAAGTATCACAATTGATGATGTCAATTAAGCGACAAGATTAATTCATGACGTGCTGTGCTGTTAGAAGCAGTCTGCATTAAAAATTCAAATAAAGTATTTAGTATAGCAAATGCAATGACATGTAAAAAGAGCAAAAACATTTATTGTCAAGCATATCTACGAGTACATATAATTACATATGTACACATACAATTTGTAACCGCCCCTTATCTCTTTCCTTTGAGTGAACGGCTTAGACAATATATTTATTTGAGTGTATTGTATAGCTTAAGATCCCCGCTAATTACTGGCTTAATGCTTCGTTAACTCGGCATAAGAATTAACCACAAGCTGTGAGTTAATTGAATCAGTTTAACTAAATACTCTATTTGATAACAGTCTACAAGGGGCTTTGATCATAATGCCGAACCTCTAATGATTTAAACAAAACTAAGCTACTAATATGTGCGGATTTGGAAGGATTTGAGATAAACATATATATTATATTTTAAGTCGGTGGTATACCATAACTAATTGAAATAATAACGGCAAATAAAATTTGTTTCGGAAAATTAACATCCAAGCAACTAAAACATTCTCTGTTCACTAATTAGTATGTATAAGTGGGGTCAGTAACGGTTTAACTTGACAGTTTTTTTTTTGTTTTAACTTGACAGTTTTTTCGACTGTTTTTGTAAATAATAACGATAATAAATTTTATCCACTCTCAATGGCGATGAATGCTCTCAAATGACCTTATCTTCCTTACCTCTTCTAAGTTTATAAACCTGCGGTGAAACTCTTCACTTGTTTTCAGAATCGTTTGTTTTGCGTGAAGACAGTTGGGAACGTTCCTCAAAGTCTATCACTTCAAACAGTGTTTCTTTTATAGTCCTTAAAGCTTCGAGTTCTATAAAGTTTACTTGAGCTCATCGAAAACTGCTCAAATAAACCTGATTTCTTACCTGTGCATTTTTATCATGTAATTATGAAATATATTTTGCTGACTAATTTTACGACTCCAGGAGCATTTCTTGATCTTTGGTTATGTCAAGAAATTTTGGGAGCAGTTAAGCTAATTCACTGTCTCCAAAAAAAGCCAGAAGCAATGAAGATATAATTATTTCCACTCACTGGAATCTGGTTTCTTTGATCTCTATTCAGTTGAACCGCCTGGTTTTTATTTTTCTTATCTTTCAAATCGTTAACAAACGGTTTCTACTAATTTTCAATGATTATTTGCAATTAAGAACGGATGGGAAACAGCAAGAAACAGAGAAAAGGGGGAAAATTACTGTGGAGACAAATCACAAGAGCGGAAAGTGGGATTAAATAGAAATCTTTCCAGTGGTACCGCTTTAAGCGTTGAAAATTTTTTCCTTGAGCTTACAGGCTCAGACGGTTGGGTGACATTCTGTGGCGGCACAAAAATACATACATATATAGCTACGCACAAGCCAGAAGCTCGATAAAAGGAGGAATGATGTTTGTCACAAATACCAAGGAAGAAAAGTATAAATTTCAAGAACTAAAATGTCAAAACCAGCAGCAGGAACCGAGAAAGGGTTAAAAAGTCGTACTGCAACTGGAAAGATAGCAAGAAAACTTAGCACGAAACCGACAGTATGGGAGGGCAAAGTGCAGAAGGGGTATAAAGCGGTCAGCATAAGATGTACCTAAACGACATTGAATGCGATAATGACGACAGCTAGGTGATTTTTGAAGTCATAATTTCTACGGTTCAAGGATAAAAAATTGTAAAAAAATGCAAACAAAAGAAGGAACACCAGTGAAAAAGGTAAGAAATCGGGACAATGCGGACGGTTAAGAGATTCGATGAAAGGTGCGCCACGAAGTTTTGATAATGTTTGCAACACATGGCATGCAAACCAATCGTTCGTACAGCTTTTATTACTCCATCGCTCTTTTTCTTTGTTTGTGTTGCACGATACCTATCCGGCGCTGCGTTGCGCTCATTTACATTTTCTGCAAGCATCATTAAGACAAACAATTTTACAACTTCCAATCCAATAGCCATTTAAACGTTGGAAAGCGCGGTAACAACAAATCTTCAAAGTCACATAAGCAACAAATGTCACTCGTCTTGTTGAAGTTATAGATACAATGTCAATGTTTTAGCGTTATCGAGATAAAGCATTTTTATTTCAAGCATCGTGTTGGGAATTCTTTTCAGCTACGCACTGTGAGGTATAATGTACCAAAATTCTAAATTTAAAATCTTTATGTTTTATAATTTAAAAAAAATATGCCTTCCTCATCAAATGTAAAAATAAATTTAAAATTACAGGCAAGTGGCAACCTCAAAAATATCTCATTCACTTTAAAAATTTAGTTGATTATAAAGTTAAATGGGTGGCAACTCTTCACAATAATATATTTTCATCAGACATTTTTTTTAACTTCCCTGAAGTTTAATACCCTTATCCACAAATATTTTATTTTATTAAATTTGTTGAATTACATTTTCTATACTCTTGGCAACTCTTCTCAGTAAGTTTTTACTATTTTTTTGTAGAAAGTAGTATTTCATTAAAATAAGAATATTTAATAGGATAAATTAGTTGGAAACCATCCTCTAAGGATATTTCTATCTTCAAATCTTAAGCTCCATCATTTTGTTATATACATCGAAAAATAATTCAGTTTATAAATTTTACATTATTAAATTTCCTGAACAGGTAAGCCCTTATGGAAAACCCAAAGAATGAGATAATGGTAATGTTCTATACATAGTGTGAGTGCCTAAGTTTGGCTGCGCACACAATTTCATTGCAGTAGATCCATTTACCACGACCCTAGGGAAAAATGTAATGTTTCATTGCGTTGCCTTTGGAAGATACAGTGATGAACAAAAGTATAGGCACAGCACGATACCTTGACTTTACCACTATTTTTTACCACTTATAAAATAAGTCCTTAGTTAGGACGAGTAATTATCAATTATATTTCCTTTAATTCATTTAATTATCTCTTATATTTACAGTAATTATAAAAAGAAAAAAAAGAGCTAATTTTAGCGAAACAAAAGTATTGGCACACTCCATAAAAATACAAAAAAAAAACAATAACAAAGTAGTTAACTATATATAAAATTAAAATTTTGTGGCCAAGCCCTTTTGCTTGATGACTGCTTCCAGCCGATTTGGCATTTATGAAATCAATTTTTGTGTCGTTTCTGTGTCAATATTCTGCCATTCCTCCATTAGTGCCACCTTCAACTCAGCTTTGGTTGATATTGCTCGCTTCTTAACGCGCCTATTTCGCTCTTCCCACAAATGTTCTATTGTGTTAAGATCGGGCGATTGAGGGGGATGCGGTAATGTACATGTATGTATGTTTTATGTGATGTGCGAGCAACATGCGTACATCATAAGCCCTATGCTTTGGGCCATTTTCGAGTTGAAATGTGAATGACTCTGCAATTTCAATTTTTCGGCACTTTTTTTTACATTTCTCTTCAGAATTTCCATATAATATTTCTTGTCCATAATGCCGTCTATGAATTCCAGCTCACCGACACCTGCAGCGGACATTTAACCCCACAAAATTATCCCTCCACCGCCATGTTTTACAGTAGCAGCAAGGTTCTTTTTTTGCAGTTCGGTGTTAAGCTTTCTCTACACAGTTTCCCGACCATCAGATTGAAATATATTGAACTTACTCTCATCTGAGAAGAGTACACTGTTGTAACAACATTCGAATCATAATGACGACCCCGTAGGCACAACAATAAACAAGCTATGAAATATGTTAGGAAACGAAAGTGTTGTAGCGTATGCTAAGTTAAGAGCAGTGACGTCTGCGTCGTAAGTAAGCCCCAAAGATTGCCTAATAGGCAAATCTAAATTAATGTTGCGCGACAATTAAGTTTCCTACTGCGAAATGTGCCGCGTCGGATAAAATTGCAATGAGAGCGTTTGGAGTTAAGGTACATAACGATACTTGACGAAATTTAGTTTTGTGGCAATAAAAACCGGACATATATAGAGATATGGGAAAGATGAGGCCGTTGAGCCACATGGAGGCGCAACAAATACAAATAAAATCAAAATACCTTAAGTAGATGTCGCTTGCAACTGTAGCAATTTTTCACAAAATTAATTTCGTTGAAAATGTTTCTGTTACATTTTCATTCATGTATTTTCGTAGTTGTTGTTATGGACATTAAATGCGAAAATTTTAAGTATTCAAATAAATATAAAAAGTGAAAACCTGAACGATAGGAATAAAGTTACTGTAAAGGACCGTATGTATTTTGAAAGGGGATTATCGGTGCAACCGAAGTTAAAGTGTTTTCATGTTTCCCTCTCTTCGCCACACCGACGGGATTTTATGGAAATGAAATATTTGTTGTTGGCCAAAATTAAAAGTACGTAAAGCAACACAATCAGAATAATTTCGCTTCGAAAAGATGATGCACAAAGAAACATTGTCGTCCTTTCAATTTCGGTATAAATTGTATATAGTACTTACAAGGATTCTTCCAACGTAAACAGGACTTAAATAAAGAAACAGAACAAATGTCTTTTTCGGCAAAATCAATTTATTTTATTCAAAATATTCTCCTTCTGCTTCAATACAGAAAAGAAAAAGTCGAACGGTGCCATATCTGGTGAAACGGAGAGTGGTTAATGGTTAAAATGTGATTTTTGGTCAAATAATCGGTCACAAGCGTCGATCGATGAGACGGCGCATTATCGTGCAACAAACGCCAACTTTCATCTTCGTGATATTTGGGCCGAACACGACGAATACGGCGCACCAAACGCTTCAAAACTCCAAGGTAGAATACCGCATTAACGTTTTGGCCGGGTGGAACAAATTCTTTGCGGACAATACCCTTAGAACCACGAAAACAAATCAGCATTGTCCTCACTTTGGACTTCTACATGCGCGAATTTTTGGGTTTCGGCTCGCCCGGTGCCTTTCATTCAGCACTCTGGCGTTTCGTTTCGGAATCATATTGGAAACACTACATATCGTCACCAGTCACATTATTGTAAAGGAATTTTTTGTCCTTTTTGACCTCTTTAATAATGTCCTTCGAATGTTGGAATCTGAGCAATTTTCGATTATCAGTCAATTTGTGCGGAACAAACCGTGCACACACCTTTCGTAAGCCCAAATGTTCAGTCAAAGCACGATAAATCGAAGCCTTGGAAATGGTCAATTCTATTTCCATGAATTTCAATCATGATTTTTGATGAATTAACGCACAGTTTCGATGGAATTTCCGGTGAACACAGATTTTGATTGGCCCTCATGTTGATCGTCACTTATGTCCTCACGACCACTTTGAAAACGTTGTAACCACTCCTGCACTCTGCTACGGTATAGGCAATCATCGCCATAAACTTGTTTCATCAATTGAAACGGTTCGGTAAAAGTTTTACCAATTTTAAGACAATACTTAATATTGGCTCTTTGTTCAAAGCTAATTTTCGCACCGGTAACACAAACATACTGACACTTAAAACGCAATAACTTCACTTCCAGTCAATGAAATGTCATGAAATTATCACTGGACAATCGATAAAGACACAGATTCTAATGCACCAGTCGACATATAGATGGCACCATCAGGGGGCGCTGTATTCTAAAGGTCCTGTTTACTTTGGAAAACACTAAAAATAAATTTGAAAGGGTTTCAGGTGTAATTTCCAGATCAAATGTTTTATTCAGAAAACTAAAAATTTAGTGAAACCAAACGTACAGTTTGGGTTAGGACTGGGCATAACTTAGGTTAACCAGAGTAACCACAGCCATATTAGTTTTGTAGCTGCCATTAAATGCCCTTGCTACGACCAACAAATTTTGAGATACATTCTAGAACGGGGAAGTTTATTTTTCGTCCTTATTTACCAAAAGAAGCTTCGAGAACTTCATTGGAATTCGGTTAATATAGACCTTACATCATCGAGTACTGAAAATATCTAATTTTCGATGTTGTTGTTATTTCAAAAAAGCAGTGAAAATTTCCTATCTGAGAGTTTATTGAGATGACCGGTAGTAATAAAGAATCAAAAAATTTCCTATCTGAGATGACCGGTAGTATTGAAGAATCGTAGCCTTGTAAACGAATGTGAACTTGTTCACAGTTTTGGTTTGATTTCATTGTGACTTCACCAACTTTCTTTACGTTGCAGAATACACGAACTTTAAATATATACATACATATAAACATTAAACGGGACAGAACTAAGAAAAAGCGCTTTTACAAACTTGATTCGCACTTTTGGTTCATTAGCAGTAATAAAAAGATCTTTTTGATCAATCTAAAATGGAGTTACTTTTTTTCGAAAAATAGAACATAGGAAAAGAGGAGTATTGATTCTGTATGGATAGCGAGCAAGTTGGAGTAGGACAGGTGGAGCGAGGGAGCGAAGGATAGTGTTCGGTGAAATGCTTTGTTTAGAGTCAATCGCCATAAAATGCGATGCGAATAAAAACAATGATAGTGCAATATAGCTGCTTCGATAGCTACAACGAAAATTTGAAAGTGCTCTAAAAAGAAAACAAAGAACCAGTGTAACCATCGCTTAATAGCAGTTGAGAGTAGAAATATCATTATTAGGGATTATTAATTTGAGTAAAGTTTTAAGAAATGGAAATGTAGTTTCCATATCTTCATTCAATCATGATACGACAGATACTTGATTTAAAAATCTACTGTAGTTTTTGACTTCCAAATTTCTGACGAAAGGTTAATGCTGCAATGGTTAGTTTTAAATCTAATCTATATATATCGGAATTTGTGTATAGAACAATTTTTAAGCTACCTGTATCAAAAGCGCAAATAATATTTTACAAATAATTGTTAATTTTTCGGCATCAGTCGTCAATCTCATTTCCGGACGCTCTCTGTCATCGGCATGAAACAAACAATAAATTATTTTTCAATGGATTAAGTGTTCAGAGTTAATAGAGCGCCTAGTTTCAGAAAGCTGGTTATACTTGGCGGCCGATAAAAAAATTGGTATTCCCAAACAAATATTCTCAGTCTTTTCAGAAATGATGTATGCATATTTCACATGAACAGCTCTTGATCACTGTCGTATTCTTCAGGTAAAAATTGATTAAAAAACCAATAAAACTATCAGTCATTATAAAACTAAAACCGATGGAAATGTATATAGCATATACATGCTTTTCTAATGTGTATGCGCAGAGCCATGCTGCTGGAAGAGATCATGATGAAAGTGTATTTCAACCACACTCATCTTGGTTAGAAAATTTGTTAATTAAAATTCGTATAACTTCATTTTTCACTAAAATTGAATTTGAGGAAACAGAAAGAAGCATAAGAACAGAAAATAGTAGTAGTAGAAGAGAAGAGTCTAAAAAACTAGTAAGTACACATGCATAACAGTAGCACTTGCCGATACTCTGTTATAGTAAATCGAATACAGAAAACTTAATTGTTTACCTGCTAGGATGTAAAGCAGAATTAAGTAAACAACTACATATGCACGAATGTGAATGTTTGTATTTACATCTAAACTGAGCGCTGTCTATTGTAAGCAGTATCAAAGACTATTAAAAGCATTTCCATATTTCCAAAAATCCTTAAAATCCCAAAAGGCATATTAGTGGACTAAGTTGGTACGAAAAAATATTGATGTTAAATACTCTTTTCTTAATACGAGTATGTTAGAATGAGCCAGTATAATCAGAAATGAAACAACAAACGTTTCGCTATGCAGCATACCGAAAAATATACACAAAGAATGGGAATTTTTGTTGGCTTGTATAAAACGAAAGAAGAGAAACGGGCGTTTATTTAGTTTAACCAAGTTAAAGGAAAATTGAATACCGAATTCAGTATATAGCAATTCTATGATTAAAATAATATTGAGGGCAGCGCTGCGTATACGTAACGTTTTAATTCGTTTACCAATTTTAACAATTATAAATTTAAATTTTACCCTCTTTCCACGTAGCTACGTATAATAACTGGCGAGGCAATAAATAATCTGCCGATCTGAACATACGAGGGCTGCTATATATTCTGGCTTAGGGCAATACTAAGTGTTGGCAGGTGCAATCTGACATTTCCATTGGAAAGTTTGACATTTTTTAGCATAACATCAGTCAGAAGGTTTTATCATTTAATTGTGAATTGTTTTATTTACAGGGAATTAAGCAATTCATCTCGGCAAAAAATGGAATTAACTCGTGAACATTTTCGTGCGATCATTTTTCACAACTTTCGACGTGGATTATCACGACAAGAGTGCATCGATGAACTAAAATCTTTGTATGGTTATGAAGCACCATCCTATAGTACTGTGAAAAACTGGTACAACGAATTCAATCGTGGCCGACGCTCACTCAAAGACGAGTTCCGTGAAGGTCGTCCAAAAAAAGCCGTTGTGCCAGAAAACATCGATGCCGTACGTGAACTGATAATTCAAGACCGTCATGTAACATACCTTCAGATAGAGGCATGCCTATGCATTTCTCCCACCAGCATACATTCGATATTGCATGAACACCTGGCCGTAAAAAAGGTTTGTTCTCGTTGGATCCTGCACAATTTGACAATCGCTCAAAAAAAGGCTCGTGTGGATTGGTGTAAAGAATTGCTGAAAAAATACGATCGCGGTGCTTCAAAAGACGTTTATAAGATCGTTACAGGTGACGAATCATGGATCTATGCGTACGAGGCCGAAACAAAACAGCAATCGACAAAAAAAAATTAAAAAAGAAAATAAAAAAAAAACATTTTCGTTGATAAATATGCCTATTTACATTATTAGGCCAGAAATATATATAGCAACCTACGTATACACATACAGACAGAAAAACAGCCAGAGATGGTTGATTCCACTCAGCTCATCACGTTGATCATTTATGTATTTATTTTATTGCATCTCCGACGTTTCATTCTGGATGTTTTAAACTTCGTAGGAAACTTAATAAGACCATTTCAAACACCCAGAGTTGTCGGTTCATACCTTCCTTTAAGAGGCGGTGGGTTAGGTTTTCTTTGCAAAAAAAACGACTTTTTTGCGAATTTATTTCTTAAATACGATCATTTTATTCGGGCCTTTTGTAAATTATGGAGCATGCTCTTAAAAATGTAGAGTAATTTTTTTCGTCACTTGTTTTGTTTATAAATTTTTAAGTTAGAAAGTCTTACTAGCTTTCGCAATTCACAGTCAATTAAAGGACCAACCGATGAAAGAGCTAGCTCTGGGTATTTCAGACTATGTGAGATTAAGTGGTGCCTCCGCGTGCACATTGCGTATACATAACTTTTTTGATTACGAACCAAATTCTTTTGTCTGTCTGTTCGTCCGTCCGTTCGTGCAAGCTGTAATTTGAGTAAAAATTGAGATATCTCGATGAAAAAAATACGAGTTTCGAAGATGGGCGTAAAATGGCATAACTAATGATATTAAACTGTAATTTCGTAAAGAGGATCACAGTAGCAAGATGCATCTGTAGACAATTTTCTTTGAAAAAGCGGGCGTGGCCCCGCCCTCCAACAATTTTAGTGTATATATCTTCTAAACCACTTAAGCTACAACAACTAAATTTGGTGTGTAAAAATCTTTTAAGAATTTGTACCGACAGTGTGAAAATGGATGAAATCGGAGGATGACCCTGCTTACTCCCCGTACAACGGTACTGTTAAAAACTACTAAAAGCGCAATAAATCAATAACTAAATACGCCAGAGACATTAAATTTTACCATAGAGATGGCATGAGAGAGCTTTATGACTGTCGATGTGAAAATTGAAAGATAGGCGCCCATTTTTTGGTAAAATCTCATGTCTAGGGACCCGTCCAACAGATTTCGACATACATTACACAGTATGTCTCATTCTTCATACATTTGTATGTCACAGTGATAAAATGGATGAAATCGGACAGTAACTACGCCTACTTTCCATATAGAACAATTTTAAACTTGATTCGTTCAGTGTCCAGTACACAAATCAAGAAGCAATTAATATAACGGGATAAAACTTTGCACGAATAATGTATTTAGAGTGTGCCAGCTTATGACCAAAAATTATTTAAGTCCAATGAAAACAGTTCAATCCCCTAGGTACCTAGTCCTCGGTACTTATAATTGACTTTTGATCGAAAAAGTCGATCAGTGTGTGAGATATATAATTGAAATTAAATTCTTTTATAATGGTATGTATTAGTCCCCCTACACTCAATATGGAGAACTTCCGGGTTACTTTGTACCGCATATATCAACCAATATGTGAGTTATCCTAATGAAAATAAGAGAGGGTGTTTTATTCATAACAATGTATCTTTGTGCTTGAAATAAATAAATTTGAGCGAAAACTTGTCCTATCCCCTATATAACTAATATCAAGATTTTGGAAAATCTGGCAGACTTTACTCTATATGATTGACTTAATACCTTAAAGAATTAGCCGAACTTAGCCGAACTTAGCCCTTCGTAACTTGCTTATATTTGCCGTTTGTTATGGGATATACTGCATTACCATTTACCTGCTTTATTTGCATTAGCATTCACTCTCTGAATAAGCAAATATTAAGCATATTTCCAAAGAAAAATTCCTTAAGTTACAATCACCTGATCTCCTAAAAAGTATTTTCACTGTAACTCCTATGTTTCCATATGTGTGCTATTAAACGATTTATACTACTGTGTAGTGATTCTTTACTTAATAATTTCGTGTTTACTTAAAATTTTGAAATAATTAGCTACATTTATCCGTCTGCTTTTCCCCAAACCGGTGTCACACTAAACAATCAAAACAACTCGTATTCAATGATTCACATTTCACAATTTTGATGGTATTTATGATGCGAGCATGGCAGTAGTTCGCTGCATTATAAGTTTATGCAGTTAGGTTTGTAAATCTTTTATCGTGCCTAAAGAAGTTTCACTGTTGAAGTCGATCAATGGAAGTAGTTTTTAAAGTGACACTATAAGCCAGTGGAGTCGATGGATTTTTATCTCCTAACTTAGCAATAATTAAATCGATTGTGGAAGGTGATATTTGAAAATCATGCACTTGCTGGTTTATATACTATACTTTTGGTTAAGCTGTTTGATACTGATGCCTCTGCTCACAGTTTTCCATTTTCTATAAACACATACACGTAAATTGGTACGTTTCCGTTAGTGATTTATGCCCCCCTTCCTTTTTTTCTATTTGCATATTGTTTGTTACGTCACAAAAGCCAGAAGTTGCAATTGCTCATTGTGAGTTTTATTGTTATCCTTTGCGAGCTTTCATATCTTTTGTTTCAGATATCTTTTTATAATTCCTGTCTCTGTGCCCCGGTGTGAGTTTTGATTTTTGTATTTTTATTCCTCCCTTCAACTTGTTCCGTTATGACATCATATTTTGATGCCAACTGCGCAAAGCACAATTTACCACAGGTAACCGAATATCCTTGGGGAGGTTATAATTAAACGGCTATGTGGTTGGTCTTTGATAATAATTGCATTGTATGTCTGCCATGTAATTGACCAAGGGACATTGTCATGAGAGGCTTAATTAATTGATCATGCAACCAAAAAGAAAAAAAATTGGAAAAGGAGAAGTAGATAATAAAAGTGAACAAAGCTTGAAAAGGGAAGGAAAGGAAGCGAATATATTTTAATTTGGTTGCCGTTAAAACAAAGCTAATGAAAGTGAAGTACCAGCATGTTTTTCAAGGTTAGCGCATTTTGAGTTCTTCGGAGAAATATTTGTATTTCGTTGCCGGTTTTGGTAAATTTTAAGCTTAAAATTGGTCCTAGATAAGAGTTGCTGATTGTTGACTTTATTCTTAGCACGCTTCAAAGCCGAGTATTTCACCGCACCGGCCTGGACTATATTGACTCTAAGGGCTCTGGTTGATTGGAGATGTCTAGTAAAATACCGCAAAATTCGCTGATTGTATTATGTATGAAAGCAGAACCAAATATTTACTCTGAGTTAATGACGTGCGATATTTTCAAAAAGATTTTGAAGAATAAATTAAGGATTTTAAAAATATGAACAAAGTGTTACTATTTTTCATAGTAGTAAGTAATGTGATGACATAAGCCTTGAAATAGCGCAGATAGACCTAGTACATAAGAATTTTACTGCAAATTGCTACTTCTAAATTTGAACACATATACCTGGTTTAAACAACATAATCTCTCTTATGGTTGGAATTACATCCTTTTGAACAACCTGCTTTAGAAGCTTCAAAAAATCGAGTTTTTTTTGCTTAAATCTCTTTAAAAATTACCTAAGAATATGTCCCCAAAGTTATAGATGGGAATTCGAAATACACTGAGACGATCCGTTAAGGTACATCACATACAATCACCAATCATATGCAACAAGGTCAGACGGATGTTCGCAAATCCTGTTATTGGTTATATGGGGACTAGATCATAGTACCTAGTTTTATCGCGTTATATTTATTTGATGCTGAAAGAATTAAATGAAATTTAAAATTTTGCGATTTTAACAAAAATCGATATATAGCATTCTTCAAATATACGATATGGGAAGCAAGTGAAATAAAAATATTAGAGGAATGTTGTGTACCGAATTTGGTTAAAATCGTTTGAGCAGGTGCTTAGATATGTATTTTCCCTAAAATGGGGCGGTGCCATGCCTACTTCCCAAATGTTTACCCCGGGTCCGTTAAGCCTTAATTTATCTGACGTATTTAGTTATTGATTTGTTACTCTTTTAATGGTTTTTAACAGCGGCGTTATTCTCCGATTTCATTAATTTTTACACTATCGGTCTATGTTCTTATAATATTTGCGCTCAACGAATTCGGTTGGTGTAGCTTTAGAAGTTTCGACGATATATACATTAAACTTATTAAAAGGCGGCTACACGCCCACTTTGTAAAAACTGTTGCCCACTGGTGCCCCTTGCTATTGCGATCTTATCTTCCAAATTAAAGTTTTATATCTTAATTTTGTGCTCAGTAATGGCACTTTGTAGGGTATAGGTTAATGGCGTTTTGTGGGCGTGGCAGTGGTCTAATTAAAAAAACAAATCAATGAAAATCATTTAAGCGGGGAGCCTGCTTTAGAGGCTTAAAAAAACCAATATTTGAGAATTTTTTTGGGAGGAAAAGAAATAATTTTTACGAAAATACGAAATCTTAGATATTCTGGTTTTGGCAAGCAATTGCCCGATGCATCTTGAATGTGCATTCGTCAAACGGCGGGCAGGATGTAGGTTGCAACTTCTATTGGAAACAAAAAATTCAAAAAGATTCATATCTGCTAATAACGTATCTTCTAATTAAACTAAGAAAATTCCAAAAGCAAAGGGTAAAGTTCTAAAAAATTTTAAAAATTAAAAAAGTGTTTTTTGACCAAAAAAGTTTTATTCTATGTTGTTTAAAATTATGTTCAAACTTGACTTTTCTTAGTTCTTTTTAGTTTAAGTAGAAGATAATTTAATGCCAAACATAACAAACATGACCCCATTTCCATACGGCGTTTTGTTTTTTGTTCTATCCCGTCCGCCATTAAGGAAAATCGTAAAAATGAAAAACCGAGAAATTGCGCGTCAAAGTTTTCACTTTCTGCCCAACCGCTCATATATCTGTTGGACGCTCGGTCACTATTTCCCTTCTAGCTTCGAAAATATTTCGAATTCCCATCTATAACTTTGGGATTATATTCTTAGATAATTATACCCTGAACATGGTATATTAAGTTTGTCACGAAGTTTGTAGCACCCAGAAGGAAGCGTCGGAGACCCTATAAAGTATGTATATAAATGTTCAGTATGTTGTATGTTGTCGGAGGATGGAGTCATGTGTAGAAGTTCACGCAAGTGAGGAAAGTTCTCAGATCGTCATTCACTTGGAAGTGGCCAGAAACGATTCTTTCACATATGACTCAAGCAGCTCACGAATTCCGGTCTTTGACCAAGTATCCTCTGGGTAGCCTAAGAACATCCTTTTGAAAGCGAGCTAAAGTGAGAAGGCGAGACATTCCCTCCGCAGGGTTGTGCGCTGTGTTTGGGACCCGCCACGTAAAAAAACACCCCCAATGATAGGAAGCAACAACTCTCGGATGAGAGACCCCCCTTTTGATGACGACCATGGCAAACGAAATAAGGACTACGAATTAAGGGCATGCATCTGGAATGTCCGGTCCCTTAATTGGGAAGGTGCCGCTGCCCAGCTGGTTGATGCCCTCGTTAGAGTGAATGCTGACATCAGCGCCATCCAAGAAATGCGATAGACGGGACAAGGACAGAGACGAGTAGGTCCTTGTGACATTTACTACAGTGGCCATATAAAGGAGCGCAAGTTTGGTGTGGGATTCGTGGTGGGAGTGAGATTCCGTCGCCGAGTTCTGGTTCCCCACGGTGTAGGAACGTCTAACCACAATCCGCATCAAAGCGAGATTCTTCAACATATCGCTGATTTGCGCCCACGCCCCGATGGAAGAGAAGGATGATGTAACCAAAGATGGCTTCTATGAGCGCTTGGAGGCGCCTATGAGAGCTGCCCCCGCCACGCTGTCAAAATCGTGCTTGGCGATTTTAACGCCAGGGTGAGTAAAGAAGAAATATTGGGCACTAAAGTCGGTAAATTCAGCCTCTACGACGAAACTTCCCTAAATGGGTTTAGGCTGATTGACTTCGCCGGGGCCCGAAATATGGTTATCTGTAGTAATAGATTCCAGCATAAAAAGATTCAGCAAGCTACCTAACTCTCTCCGGATCGAAAAGCCACAAACCTGATCGATCATGTTGTGATAGACGGAAACACGTATACAGTGTTTTAGACGTGCGTACGCTCCGAGGTTCTAACATTGACATGGACCACTGTCTTGGTTCAACACACAGCCGAAAGATTTTATACTCGACTTGCTCTCCTGCTCTCTGAGAGTACTCATCAGCGACTCTGTATAACGGAACCGTGGAACCATTGGGCTTCGGAAAAGGCAAAAGAAGAGATGGTATGACAAAGAGTGTCGTGTCACAGCGAAGAGAAAACAGACTACCTACCTCGTAACGTTACAATTGAGCACAACCGCAATCGATGGAATCATGAGCTGTAAGAGATATATATACATATGTATGACGACATTGACATAGTTCAGCGAACTAAGTGACAGCGGCTGCGTTGGCTAGGTCATGTCGTACGTATCGACGATTACACTTCTTGTCTGAAAGTATTCAACGCAATACCCGCCGGGGAAATCAGGGAAAAAGGAAGACGTCCACTATGTTGGAAAGACCAGGGGCCTTAGAATTTCCAATTAGCGCCACATAGCAAAAAGGAGAATCGACTTGCGCGCTGTTATTAACTCGGCTATAACCACGAAAGCCATGTCTACGACAGTTAAGAAGAGAAAGCTATCCTAGGGGAAGATAATGATTAAATGGCTGTATGGTAAGTATTTGATAATAATTTTGTCTGCCATGTAAATGGCCAAGAGAGGCTTTATTTATTGTGTAAAAGCAAAATAGGAGAAATGGGCTGAATCCGAACAGAGTTTGGAAGGAGGAGAAAGATTATGACTGAATTGTTATTTGGTTGCCGGCAAAACAAATCTAATGAAAATGATGTAGCGATACTTGCAAGTTCTTCAATTAAGGTCATGATAGAGTTGCTCGAAGGAATTCATAATATTTTGGGTTTGTGTAAATTTTTAACTCAATAGGACTAAGAGTGTTACGTTGTGAAGTGTTGACTTTTTTCTTAGTGTGTCTAATTGCTGAGTATTTCACTGGCACCGGCCTGGACTACGTTGATATAAGATACAAGAAGGGAGAGGCTTATATCAAAAAGTATTCTTCGTAAAATATGTTGTTTGTAATATCAATGGCAGCAGAGCCATATATTAACTTTTAGCTATTAACGTGCAATTTTTCTGAAAAGTGCAATCGTCGATACACATTCTTTTATTAAGAGATGTTCGTTGAACTGTTGTAGTCAGTGTGTCACATTGTTTCCCCTCCTTTGGAGTTGCAAAGATCTGAACAAATTTTCAACCATATTGTTTCTTCAAGAATTTTATGAACGTTTATATCGGTGCTTCTTTCCAGAGTTTGGATAAGGATGACGGATTTATCTGCATTGAAAAAATATAGTTGAGAAATAAGGCTTTATTTAGATATTAATTAACTTGATATGTGAACTTTTGCTATTTTTGCAATTTTTCGATTGAAAGTTCTTCAACAAATAGATAAATATTAAAATAGCAATAGTTTTTAAACTTCTAGTATCCATAACACCTATTCACCTTCATGAATACCGCGTCCCTATAATTTTTTCTTAGTGGCCAATAATTGTATCATCATTATTTCCGTTTGAATTAATACAACGTTTGGAACGAGTTTCTAAGTTCACTAACGCTCACTTTGAGCTGTAATATATTTTTTTCTCACTAGTGACACTCTGCTAAAAGATTTGTTAAGATTAAGCTGAGGCCCTACAATTGCTCTTAGATATATCAGCTTAAATAATCAGCATCGAAATTAAATATTTTCAAAGTGGATAATCAATGACCTGGCTTGGGCCCTTCTCGAAATATGTAAGCAACTTGTTTCAAAGTCCTGAGCTCGTATGAACAGATTTTCTCTACTTTTTGTTTTGCTCCAATTTTACTGACATCGAAGTGGCTCATATGGTTTTACACATATTATTACCACCCAACAAGAGTCATGCCTAAGTATTGTCAAATCGGGTGAACAATGTCGACCAAAAATAAAAAAAAAGTCACACACAGGTTACGCAATAATCCCTATACCGTACGAGTAATTATTCCAAGTAATTATTAAGTTCTGTTATGAAATAAAACTAATTGTAAATCTAATCTTATTGTTTTTAGAAATGGATGTCGCTAGGCTTTATAAAACGTATTGTTATTATTGTAAGAAGTTGGCGAATGCAGTTATAGTAAGATGTTGGCAAATATTGGTATTAACCTCCAGTTTCCTCTTTTCTAAATAATCTCTCATTATACTATTTTAGCAGTCTGTACTCAATAATTTCACTTCAGATCGACCGTTAAATATTGGCAGTGGCACGATCTATTAAAATAAAATTTTGAGTTAACACCATAAAACATGGTTTCTTCTGAGACTGAGAAGGTACCCAGGCTCTATGTACAATTGATATTTGAAAAATGATTGTCTCTTCTCAATATTTATTCTAATTTTCCTCCTATACCCATTAAACATTTATCTCCTTCTATTTCAGCTGAATAACTAGTAATGTAACAATCTTTCTTCAAAGCAGCAGGTGGAAGGATCCACTCTCATTAAAAATTATACAATTGTGAAAATGCCAAAAATTTCTAACAGAGAAGTTCTTCAAACTGACATTAATGGATGTATTCACTTTAGCTCTTTAGTTTTTATTTAAATTTAGTAAGCTTAGATGAAAAGTGTATACTCAACTAATCAAAGCAATTATATATTCTGTCGATGTATTATCATATAGTACATCATATATCTTTACTAAACTCGAAGCATGACTCAATATAGCAAGTAGAAAAGGAGTTAAAACCAAGGAAGAAAGAAAACGTGAATTCTCTAATTCAAAATACTAATTTGAAAAACATTTTTATGTACAAAATATATACACTATATTTATGTACTGTTTCTTGTGTGTACAAATATCTATATGCAATATACTGTATGTGTAAAACGTATGGCTATTCCTCGTGTGCTTTTGTGTTTCCAGTGAATCGCAAATCTTAGTGTCGATCAACTACACTCACGCAATATTCGACTAAAGTCAGAGCGTATTTACACAAAACGTTACCGGGTATTTCTACTCCAACAGATCCGCTTCAAAACGACATTTGTATGTGTATATGGATACAGGGGCGACACAAATATTTTTTAGGGGGGTAAAATTTTTATAAAGTTTAGTATCAAGGAAAATTTTCAAATTGACTTTCTAATATCAAATCCCACTAAAGTGAAAAATCACATTATAAATCGTGACAAAAAAAAGAAATGTAACGCAAAAATATGTGCTGTGGCGACGGAGTCAAAACCTCTATATCTTTACACAAAGACTACATTAGCTAAAACTGAATTAGTTAGACAAAGCTTAAACCTATTAAAATAAGTGTGCTTTTAGATAAATCGAAAGAAAGGCAACAAATGTAGACTATTTCTGCTCTAAAAGTTGTGCAAAGAAGTGGTATTTTTATATAATTCGAGAAAAAGAGGCAATCGTAAATACACAAAGAGAACTGTCCCTTCTTTCTGAAAGTCTAGTCAATTGTCCAACTGCAACATTAATCTACATTTTTTTTGTTTTAACTTAGTCGAATAAGCCGATACTAAAAACTTATCTGAACTTCCTTTGGTTCTATTTCTAACCGTTTTATAAAAATTATAGGTAGAAACTATTTTTATCTACTTAATGAAAAAAAAATCCTACTGTCCTAATGTCAACGGCCAAATAGTAAACCACATAAGGAGTCATATATCTTTGTTACAGTGTAAAATGCCGAACAACACTTAACGAATGAGGGTTTTATTTTTCGTCAAACATGCCAGAAATGCTAACGGTTATCTGAAATTCGCAAATTCCAACATTCTGCAGAAAACCTCAAAAGACATTTTAACCAAAATGAAAATGAATGTATGGTTTTGCGGAAAATTTCCAGTTCCTAAGCTAGTGCAATCTGACGACGCACAATGGGGCAGCAGACCAGAAAAGTTGGCAAAAACTAATTTTTTCAAAATAGCCGGTAGCAATTTTCGTTTATTGCTTTGGATTTATGAATATACTAGCAACAATAAATCAACGGTTTTTCAATGTCATTTTCACCACCTCTCTTTTCAGAGCCTTACAAACACAGAGCTTATTTTCGCAATAAGTGCAGTTTGATTTTTGTGCATTTTCTATTCACAGTTTGAATATATATTTTCCAGTCGCTGATTATAATTTAGCAACTTTAATTATGGAACCATCAACATCGGGTATTTATAAAGATTCATTTATATTCACTTTGTGAAACCTACCTTAATAAGTTTATTTTCCTAAAGTTTATGTTTTAAAAATTGGTCTTTATTATTTTAGTTGTAAATCGTCAAATAGAATCCAGTGTTGCCATACTATCTTAATTTTATAATCTGTTAGTGATTGATTTAACTTTTCATTTCAGGTGTTAGTTCAAAAACAATTTTTGTCAATCATAGGGAGCTCATTCAAATAATATTTTGTTGTGAAAAAATCACATCTGATGAAAAGTTTATTTTTTTAAAAAATGAATTGGAAAAACAAACAAAATTTCAGCAAGTGACTAAAGAAGAATTGAATTGAACATTTAACCGCCTAAAGTCTGAATTTAAACTTCGTTGGAACAAATCGTACCGAAAAATAGACGTTTATAATGAAATTAATAAGACATGGCTGGATTGCTCAATTTGTTTTATGAAAAATTCAAGCCAAAAAGGTGGTCGGCCTCAGAAATCTTTTGAAGTAAGCTCAGAGCGTACCAAACGAATGAAAACAAAAGATTTGAGGGAATCTACGCCAGTTGATGTCCTGAGTTATGCTACTCAAATGAAATTAAGGGAATTGGGTAAGGTGAAGGCATCGAAACTTTTGATGAAAAGCTTATCTCAGAATTATGATAGCGCAAATATGTGTTCAAAAACTTCATCAGGCTGTTACGAAAGTATTTGTTTGTCAGGTGAAGATTGCAGTACAATATAATAAGATTGGCTGTTCGGGATAAATTTCCTTCCTATAAAGTAATACAGAAAGAAAAAAAGAAATGTTATCCTACCAAAGAACACATCAAGGCAACTAATACGCTTGTCTGTGCAACTTTACAATCCTTACTGGACCACACAATATGTCGTCTGATTATTGCACAGAGGACTGTAATAGATTCCATTTCCGCAAAGGATTTACAAAATTGCGTATGTACACAAAGTGGGGATTCGATGGTAGCTCAGGCCATAGCTCATATAAGCAAGTATTTCATGGTATTGAAGCTTCTGATTCTGCTGTTTTCATAACTAGTATTGTGCCTATTCGTATTGTGTTGGGCGAAAAAGTTGTTTGGCAAAATCCTGCTCCATCTTCGACGCGTTATTGCAGGCCTTTGAAAATTTAATTTATTAAGGAATCCTCTGAAGTTTCAATAGCGGAGAAAAACAGAGTTACTGAAGAGATTGGAAATCTTAAAAAATCTAAAACGGTATGTGATGGAAAATCGATTGAAGTTGAGTACGCTTTACTTTTTACTATGGTGGATGGGAAAGTTTGTAATGCGATAACCCAGACGACATCCACTCAAAAGTGCTACATTTGTAGTGCAACATCAAAAGATTTTAACAATATTGACAAAATGGTGAAACGAGAAATACACACAGATAACTTAAGCTTTGGAAATTCTAATGATGGCAACACAGCGTGACTATTCTTTAGGGAGGCAGAGGTTTCGGCCGAAATTACAAAATTGGATTTAACTTTGATTAAAAGATTGCACAACATATTAATAACTGTAGCCAGCGGACATGAAATAAATGTTAAAAAGTTCACGAAGTATTGCCAAGACACTGCTAGGTACTTTGTGGATAAATACCCTTGGTATCGTATGCCTCCAACAATGCATAAGTTTGTAATATATGGCCCTGAAATAATTTCTCACGCTTTACTACCATTCAAGAAAATGCGGCCGTGTGGAAACTAGTATTGACATATTCAATTCATTTATGCTAAGGTCTGATCCGGTAATAAGTTCAAAGAGAAAATTCAAAAGAACTAATAACCAAAAGTTACCAACTGAAGTATTGGGATTATAACGATGAATTGGAATTATAACGATATAATAACGATGAAGAATATGATGATATTTACGATGATGACGGTCAACAAAACGAAAATTGGTCTAGTGATGAAAGTAGCAATATAAATATATATAAAAAATAGAGCAGTCGCCACCAATCACTATATGAACGGTTCAGGTAAATCTGATTCAGTCTACAAACCTCGGTTGTAAGCGCAATATTCTAAAATTTGGTACACATACTTACTTTAGTAAGAGGAATCAGGGTACCAATTTCCAACTTCCTAGCTTAAGCCGTTTAGTTGATGCCAACTTTTAGGTCATTCTGCCCCACTGTGCGACGGTAGTTTGGATAGTTGCCTCTATGGGTTAAGGCTAGCTTTGCATGTTACACTGGCCTAGCTCAGCTTAGCAAATAACATACACTACAATTTGCTGAAAATTCTATATAAACTGTGTAAATACAGTCATATAAACAAATATTTGTGGCGAGCTAATGGGTACCCCTCATTTAAAGTTCGATGGTAATTCAACCCCATTATACATATACGAGTCGTATGTAGTATATGTAAAAAGTAAATGTTTGAGAATCAGCATTGTTTAAATATTGATTTTAGAAAATCAGCATACTATTGGCCTAGGGCACATATGTATGCCATTTGTTCACTCAATAGGATATATTAAGTTTTCCATCGGTAAACCAACATCAGTTTGTATGACACCTATATAACATAGTGGTCCAATACAAGTGAGAACAAGAAGGGTTAAGTTCGAGTGTAACCGAATATTTCGTACTTTGGCAATTTGCCAGGGCCAAGGCCAGAAAGGTACGCTAAGAGTAAAACATCAACCAGATTTTCAGAATCCAAACAATTTTATATTAATGGTAATTTGGGTAATTTGTTGACCAACTCCACATATGTTTTGTTTCAAACTAACACATGCATCCAGTATTATATGCTCAGTTAATTTCAGTGAAAGTTTTAAGATCTTGTATTTAATATATCGGAGATATTATTGACCAGACTATCAATTTTTTGCCAATAGACTAATAAAATGCTCCGAAGGTCTCATAAAAGTTTCTCACATACAATCACCAATCATATAGATTAAAGCCAGGCGGTTGTTTGAATCCTGATGTCAATTAGAAGGAGCTAAGAAAAGTTTTCGCCCAATTTAATTCATTTTAGGCATGAAGATACACTGTTAAAAAAACACGTTATGTAATTTTCTTTGAGATATGTAACTCTCATACTGGCCGATATATGCGGTATAAAGTCGAAGTTCAAATATCTTTATATTAGACGCACTACTATCCCTCAGGACTACAAAGATTCCCTCTGAATTTCAATTATAAATCTGAGATATTGACCCTTATTTTCGGTAAAAAGACAACTATAGCTACTGGGGTCCATATATTCGGTAGCTTGGGGCTTGAACATTTTTTGTTGGATTTGAACAATTTTTGTTCTTAAGGTGGCAGACACTAACAATATTTTTCGTAATATTCGTGCAAAGTTTTAACTATATTTTCTATCACTTTATTTTTACTAACATCAGTGCCTTAATGTTATCTGATCGGTATGGTCTTCAATTACTACTCGTGTAAATGAGAATGAATGTATTTGAAATTTCTTTTGTGATTTTTACATCTTCCCCTCAGTAATAAGCCTTTTGAGCCAATATATTATTAATTTTTTTGTAGGTCTTTGTATAAAAGTACTTTTTCCCCTCCAAATGCTTAGAAAATTTATAGAAACATAAAGTCACTAAAGTTACAAGATCACAGCCGTCACAGTCACAGTCGCATCTGCCTCCTCATCTCCAACGACCGTTGCTGTTATCTTTACAGACTTTTCACTGTGCATATAGAGAAACTAGTATGCCGACAACACAACAAAAACAATTCGCCATCCATAGAGTAAGCGCCGGTTGGAGCGAGAATGTGTGCTTTGTGCAGAGCAGAACAATTAAACTCACAAGGCTGGCAGCCCCAATCATTTCAATTCTGGGCTTTTTCACAAAATTAAAGAGCAGAAAAACTAAAAACCAGAACGGCGAAAACCAAACAAAAGTATTAATAAAACGGCTGAGAGCTGGAGAAAAAGTAAAGCATAAAGAAAGCTAGTTTAATTTCCACTACAATGACATTTAGCGACTATGGCGAATACTTATCATGGGGTGAAACTATCAATACAGGGGTCGAATCATTACATCCGTGAACGTATCACTCGTCACGTAAAAGTCTGTATTTTGTATTATGATATACGTGATCGTAACGCTTCTATCGTAACCTGGAATGATGACATACGTGAACGAGTATATAAACGTATTCGTTCGTTCGAACGCAAACTACCAATCGTAATAGACAAATTTATGGAAATGTGAGAAAAATTTTTTAAATTTTGAGTTTAAAAAAAAAAAAAAATATTTATATGAACAAAATTTTTGTATTTTAGTTGACAATACAAATAAAATTATTTACAAGGTTAAGGATATATACACTTTTGAATTTTTATTTGGTCGATTGCGGTGAAGCGGTTCGCTACCCCGTTGTCCATTTCTTGTGTGTGATAAGAATCACAATTTTTGAGAGTCGTAACTAATTGTAAATTTTATGCAGATGTTATGTAATGCCTCACAAACGTTAGTAAATCTTTCACTTTTGTGGGGTGATACCTTTCTCTCTTGCCATATCCTAAAATTCTCCACCGCCTTTTTAAGATTCAAATGCTTTATTCAACAATAATCTACAAAGAAAATTTTGTTAATGAGGATTCATAATTTGTTTTTTTTTAATACCTACGCTATTGCTACTATCTCTTAGCTATCTCCGCACTATTTTTTTATCCCCATCATTTTCACTTGAGCTCAAATAAAAAAAAAAACAAAGTTGGATATTTAATTAGCTTTTTTTAGTTTATAGAAAATTTCGCAAAAGTTTTGACAGTTCCACATCTATTGTGACCTAAAAATACGATCCACAGCAATGTGGAATTTAAAAACTATTGTGAATTAAAAATACATTAGGATCCGTTTGCTATCGTATGTCATAATGCCAATCACCGCATACGATTGACGTATCACGTAATTTTCTTCCGTATGTTTGCCGATCCGTGCACGGACGTAACGATTCGACCCCAGATGTTTTCGTTGTACATATTAAGTGTGTATGTGTGTAATTATGGTTGCACATACGGGCACGCCGTGTTTCTCATGAGTCCACAGTAAATTTGAGACGGTTGAGGGCATTAACATGCCATAAAGAAATACGACATAACGCGGCATAACCATACGCGGCCATCTAAATACATCCCGAAGGTAAAATTTAATATCTCTGCGTATTTAGTTACTGAGTTATTGCGCTTTTAGTAGTTTTTAATAGTACCGTTATATGGGGAGAGAGCTGCCTTATCTTCCGATTTCATCCATTTTCACTCTATCGATAGGCGTTCTTGTAATAGTTGTGCTGGGCGAATTTAGTTGTTGTTTAGGTTTAGTTGTAGATATGAATATTAAACTTATTAAAGGGCTGGGCCAAGCCCACTTTTTCAAAATTCTCTGCCCACAGATGTTTCTTGCTACTGCTATCACTTGAACTAAATAACAGTGTTATATCTTAATTTAGTGCTTAATTATGGCACTTTATAGGTTTGCGTTTAATGGCGATTTGTGAGCGTGGCAGTGGTCCGGTTACGTCCATCATACTGGTAATGTTTTTTTTTTACTAAGGATCCAGCGTACCAAGTTTCATCAAAATTTCTCATTTTTTACTTAAGTTACAGATTGCACGGACGGCGACCAGACGGACAGACAGACAATCAACCGGATTCCATCTTTCTCGTTATCCTGATCGTTTATACATATGTATGTATATACAAGGTCTGTCGCAAAAGAAACAGATCTTTTTAAATATAACTGTTTCTGGTGGCGCCACCTATTGGTGGGTATATGAAATGAAAAGTTTGATCTCTTGTTGACATTTCGTAAAAAAATTAAGACAATTGGATAACTACAATCGATGTTATCGATCAAAAAGTGACAGCAGCTTTTGGTCATCGGTCGTAGAATGCATTTTGAACAAAGAACAAATATTAAACTTTGTTTTAAACTTGGGAAAACGTTTACTGAAATATTTCAAATGATGAAAAAAGTTTATGGTGATCAGTGCCTATCCCGTAGTAATGTGCATGATCAGAATCGGTCGTCTTCAGAAGTCAAAAATAAAGACAATGCTGATTTGTTTTTACGATTCCGAGGGTATTGTACACCGAGAGTTCGTCCCACCTGGCCAAACGATTAATGCCGTGTTTTACCTTGGTGTTATGAAGCGTCTTTTGTCACGCATTCGTCGTGCTTGACCACAATACCGTGAGGCAAGGTCCTGGCATCTGTTGCGCGATAATGCGCCGTGTCATCGGCCGACGCTTGTCACTGATTTTTTCACAAAAAACTCCATATTAACCATTAATCACTCACCCTACTCACCTGATCTGTCACCCTGTGATTTTTACCTATTTGGAAAACTTCATTTGCCCATGAAAGGACACTGGTTTCAGGACATTTCAACTATCCAAAAGGCGACGACCGATATTCTCAAGAGCATTCCGAAAAATGACCTTCAACACTCATTTGAAATGCAAATTGACCGGGCTAAACGCTATATCGAAGCACAAGGAAACTACTTTGAATAAAAAAATGTAACTTTTGAAAAATATTAATTTTTTGTTGTTTTCTTTTGTCCTGTTTCTTTTCCGACAGACCTTGTATATACAACCTTATATCTATCTCGCTTAGTTGTAGGTGATACATATAATTGTTAGGCGAACAAAACTATTATTCTCTGCAGCAATAGGTTGCAAGAATATGGAAAAAAAACATCTCGAACCTCCTACCATCTTATTCCTTGTATGTATCTTTCATTACATATAAATGGCCCACTTTTTCCATTTTATCTTTGTTTCCTCTTTTTTTTAAAGGAAATATTTAATTGAAGAATTACTTTTTCATTGAAACTTTGCGTGTACACTCTTTTCTATTTGTGGTCTATATTCCTTAGAACGAAATCTATACTTTTACTTCACTTTGCCTTCAACAGATGTTACTTTTTCACCATATATGAACGGCTGAACTACTTTGATTTGGGGGTAAGCCAGTTGTATCAGGCGATCACAAAATTATCACAAAGGCAAATCCATCCATTACAATAACACCGACCTTAAGTTTGAATATTCATTTAGCCTCAAAAGCGTTTTGAGCTCGTTGTTGTAGAGAAATATTTCTACTTGTATTTCTATTCATCGCTGTTTTATTGTATATCCAGTTCAAAAAGCACAGCGCTCATTGTACGGTAGTAAGACATAATTGGTTTTGAGATTTTCAGCTCTTTTTTAATCATTCCTCTCATTCTAATTAATCGTAATATTTTTTGGGAATGCTATAATCTGTGTGCGGGGATGTATTTTCTGCTAATCCTGTTGAGTGATGTAAAAAGCAAATTGTCGATTTGCTAATATCTCTCTTTTGATCTTGTAGCTGGAAGAAAATTGAAATTGATTCTGAACTCTTAATTTGCATCTGAATGTTTCAAATTTTCCCATATCATATGTGAGTTTTTTAGAAAACCTCTCTTAGGTAAACTCGAGAAGAGTTAAAATATCATTTTATCGCTTCGCAATTTTATTCTCTGTCTGTGGTTTTTGTAAAGAAAAAAAGTATATTTTACAATTTTTGTTGGGACGCTTAAGAGATTTACGCTGATTGAACTTAGATGTGCATTAAATCTTTTAGAGGACGGGGAAACGCATTTCTTTTTTAAATATTTAGTCCTCAGATGCCTCTTGCTACTGCGATTGCCTGTGTCGCATTGTATTTGATACTCTTGCAAGAGGTCGCTACATCGTATAGTATGATAGTGTATAGTGGTTGCTTGTTTCAGCTAAAACTAATCACGTTAGATATAGAGTTATATAAATGATCAGAATGAAGAGGCGAGTTAAAATCTGGATGACATTCTGTCCGTCCGCACGTCCGGCTGTGCAAGCGATGACTTAAACACAAGTAATACTTGTAAAAACTATAATATCTTAATGAAACTTTGTACATAAGTTTCTGCGTAAAATTAATATCTCGTCAGTGGCAACCGAGTAATTCGATAAACCTTTTCTTGTGAATTTCAACAAATAATCTTTACTAACACTTGCTAGGCTGCGGAATAGCAGGGAACATAGAAACAAATTTCCACTTTCTCTGTGAAGGCCCAGCCCTATCACTGATCCGACACAGAACACTTAAGATCCATCAAGCACCAAACCTTGAATGGATTTTTACTAAAAGTATATCAGACATAAGGAGCTTCATCGAAACCTCAAAATGGTTTGAAAGAGAAGGTGAAACGTGGTAGCAGATACTGCGGAATTATGTCTCAAGAGGTATCTCAGCAGAACCTTATATTCGTAGATATTTTTATAAAGATCTATATTTGAAACTTTATCAAATTTCATAACTGACATAGACTTTATCAATTAAATAGGAAATTTGACAACCGATTGGTAGTATTTTGCAGGCTGATTTGGTTTGAAATTTTAATATCTAAAGAGATATAAGTAAATTTCTAAAAGTATTTCAGAAATAAAGGAGTTTGTCGTATTCATAGCATAAAAACGTAACGACTCAAAATTGCAGCAAACCATGCTTTACTATCTGATCACACATCAATATCTTTGCAATTGTTTAGATAAAAACACTTCCCAATTTCTTTCTTTACTTCTGGTTCCAACCAGAAGCTTCCTTTTTATTTTGTATACCACTTTCCTTCGTCATTGGTTAATATATTACTGGCATTGAAGCAATGAGTAAGCGAATAGCAGAAAAGATCAAGATATATTGTTTTGCCAAGTGCATGCCAAAGCAACGAATAACAGTTGTAGTCATGCAACAATAACTTGGTATGCTATGCTATGTAAGTGAACTGCTGTGTGCACCAACAACATTTGCATACCATCCAGAAAAGCAACAAAATTATTTACATGCATCCAGAATTTCCCATGCAACCGAGCTATGTTTCGGAAGTTTTTGCAGAGTTGAAGAAGGTTGATTTTGTGAGTGTTGTGAGCAGCAACGAAAATGATCGAGTGGACCCAGCGCAAAGCCTTGAGCAGAAGTAAAAGCACGTCGAATGTAATGCGTCACTGTTGTTTGCATACACTAGGAAAACAACTGAATTATTACTTACATCACTAGGGCTCCAACCAACGTCATAAAACTTTCGTATTCCATGCTCGTTTGTTGTGACGTCACAGATGTTTCTTGCTACTGCTATCACTTGAACTAAATAACAGTGTTATATCTTAATTTAGTGCTTAATTATGGCACTTTATAGGTTTGCGTTTAATGGCGATTTGTGAGCGTGGCAGTGATCCGGTTACGTCCATCATACTGGTAATGTTTTTTTTTTACTAAGGATCCAGCGTACCAAGTTTCATCAAAATTTCTCATTTTTTACTTAAGTTACAGGTTGCACGGACGGCGACCAGACGGACAGACAGACAATCAACCGGATTCCATCTTTCTCGTTATCCTGATCGTTTATACATATGTATGTATATACAAGGTCTGTCGCAAAAGAAACAGAACTTTTTAAATATAACTGTTTCTGGTGGCGCCACCTATTGGTGGGTATATGAAATGAAAAGTTTGATCTCTTGTTTTGTTTCGGAAGTTTTTGCAGAGTTGAAGAAGGTTGATTTTGTGAGTGTTGTGAGCAGCAACGAAAATGATCGAGTGGACCCAGTGCAAAGCCTTGAACAGAAGTAAAAGCACGTCGAATGTAATGCGTCACTGTTGTTTGCATACACTAGGAAAACAACTGAATTATTACTTACATCACTAGGGCTCCAACCAACGTCATAAAATTTTCGTATTCCATGCTCGTTTGTTGTGACGTAAACAAAAGTTGTTGAAAGCTGAAGTTGCATAAGCCAGCTTGTAAGTTTAGAGTCGCGTGCTAACATAGTTTGGTAGAGAACGATGACGGGAATGGAATGAAGACTCTCTGCAGACCACAATCGTCTCATATTTCGAAATTGTAGTTGATTATGGAGCTTGAACTATATTAGCGTCTCGGTTCCGTTCACTTACTAGTTTGGAAATTCGTTCCAAAAAATCGCCTTCATAAGCAGAGCCAACTAACTCTTAATCTCAGACGGCAATTGCATTTTGGCAGCTATTGCCTCTCATGGAATTTGATTTTTCAATAATAAACAATTTGATTGGTAAATAACAATATAATTCAGGGACTCACTACTTCCCAAACATTCATTATACTTTCAACAGAAATGGTTTACTGTTATTGTGGTTATACGGAAAATTCCTTAAATTAGTTAAGTAAAACCATCAATTTGTCTTTTCTTGCACGAATATAACTCTGGGTCTAATTCTGGTTCGAAAAAACGAGAGCCTTGAGAACAGTGGATCGAGGCAAAATTCGGTGGATCGAGTGCCTTCTGATTGTTGGTGGTCCCAGCAGTTTTCATATAGGTTTTAAATACCCATTTATTACAATTTGAAGAGAAATCATTGGGCAACGGTCAGCCGTCTGATTAAATTCCAAACTTGATTCCATACATATATTGTTTAGTTTTAAGTATTTGGTCGGAGTTGAGTTATGACACAGCTACTAGTGAAGTCTTAAGGAATACTTCCAGTTTATTTCTCCGAATGGTATACTCCGAAAAGTTTAGTATACCACATATGCTTATTGGCGTATTTTCTTGTGATTTGTAGTTATTTATTTGCAGGCCCAATAACTTAGACCGGCTTTCTTTCCTTCTTTGCTTTTAATGTTTTAAGAGGCGTTGTTATAACCAAAAATGTTTTAAATATTACCTTTGGTGGATCAAATGAATAATGAACTCTGAAATACAACGATTTTTGTATGCAAATATGTAAGGCGATGAAACACTGTATGCATAATAGCTACTTACTTTCTAAACTAGGTTATATTATGACTGGAAAAGGCTTGCTATGTGCCATTGAGGCTGAAAAATACAAATAATACCAAACCAATATAGATCCATACATACGACAGACTAACCAAGCGGGAAAAACTTCTAAATTGATACTTTAAGCATGATATTCCAAAGAGTTTGGATAACTTAGGTTTACAAATTTTCTAGTTATATGAGCTAATTTTATTAATCATTGGAAAGAAGCTGTAAGAAGTGATTTTATTTTCCTAATAGAGTCTTTAGTGACCTTTGCAAAAGTAGTTGCCTGTTTAGTTCGAAAGAACATATTGACGCCAAAATGTTTGAAACGGTTATGGGGTGGCGTTTATCGATGCAAATAATTTGAGGACTGAAAGGTAATGTCCTGCTGCCATAGTGTACGACTACCATGATGGAAGACATATTTTTTTAATATTAACGGATCTTCTGGCAGAGAAACTCTGTGTCATTTTGCAACATCCAGTTGACTCTTTCATTAAAGAAAAAATACCGACATCCTGAAAGAAGTAAGCTAAGCTCAAAACAATAAAAAAAACTGATGGCTGATATGCTGAGGGTAGAATATAGAGCTCGCATCAAAAGTTTGCTTTCACAAGATCCAACCATGAAGACACCACTAACCCCAGGCTTCAAATTTGCAGCGAGAGAAAAATTTTAGAATTTAATCGAGCTTCTTTATAAAATTTATACAAGTTTCTGTTAACAGAAAATAAGCACAAGCACATAACACACCTGCGAGTAGTACTGATTTGACAAACGATCAAGTTTCAAAACAATTTTGTTGAAATAGGTATATCTCGATTCCCTGCTGGTGACACGGGTAGAGTTTTTGGTAGAAATAATGAATTCTTTTCTCAAAGGAGACATCGAACTATTCACTTCGTGCTTCTTTGCTTCTTTCACAAACAAAATTTCTGACTTGAGGAACTGCACACACAATTAAGGAGAACTGGAGAAATCGTCAACCCAGAGATAAAACTTTTGTATCGAAAATCCATTATGATAAAATAAACTTTGACCTAAGGTGGTCCAGTGTCAAACTTGTATACGGGGAGTCCGCAGTACAGGTTCATAACACCACGAAACTCAAGCCGGATTTCTGAACTCGTATTAAAACGCTTGGCGTAAACTTCAATCACTGCAGAGTCCAGCCGTCATCATATCTCAACATGTGTACACAGTTGCAAACACAGCTCCAGTTTTCGATCCATCCTTTGCATAAAGTTTCTGATTTATCAAAAATCGATATTTGACCGTTGCAGATGCAGCAAGGCGATAAATTCATGTGCATCACATACGACGCTACCATGCATTGCTTCTCCAACACACCAACCGCAACGGCAACAGCAACACCCGTGAACCACCGGGTAGACCATATATTAGGTAGCAACCAGGCAGAATATGCCATGCAAATGAAATTGTATGATTGTTTGCATTGCTGCAACTCATTTTTATACTCTCGCAACAAAGTTGTTAAGGAGAGTATTATAATTTTGTTCACATAACGGTTGTTTGTAAGTCCTAAAACTAAAAGAGCCAGATATAGGGTTATATATACCAAAGTGATCAGGGTGACGATTAGAGTTGAAATCCGGTTGTCTGTCTGTCCGTCCGTCCGTGCATGCTGTAACTTGAGTAAAAATTGAGATATCAGGATGAAACCTGGTACACGTATTTCTTGGCTCCATAAGAAGGTTAAGTTCGAAGATGGGCAAAATCGGCCCACTGCCACGCCCACAAAATGGCGAAAACCGAAAACCTATAAAGTGTCATAACTAAGCCATAAGTAAAGATATTAAAGTGAAATTTGGCACAAAGGATCGCATTGGGGAGGGGCATATTTGGACGTAAGTTCTTTGGAAAAGTGGGCGTGGCCCCGCCCCCTACTAAGTTTTTTGTACATATCTCGGAAACTACTATAGCTATGTCAACCAAACTCTATAGAGTCATTTCCTTCAGGCATTTCCATATACAGTTCAAAAATCGGATAATAACCACGCCCACCTCCCATACAAAGGTTATGTTGAAAATCGCTAAAAGTGCGTTAACCGACTATCAAAAAACGTCAGAAACACTAAATTTTACGGAAGAAATGGCAGAAGGAAGCTGCATCCAGGCCTTTTTTAAAAATTGAAAATGGGCGTGGCCTCGCCCACTTATGGACCAAAAACCATACCTCAGGAACTACTAAGCCGATTTCAATGAAATTCGGTATATAATATTTTCCTAACACCCTGATAACATGTACGAAATATGGGTGAAATCGGTTCACATCCACGCTCTCTTCCAATATAACGCTATTTTGAATTCCATTTGATGCCTTCTCTGTATAATATATTTGTACATTAGGAACCAATGATGATAGCGGAATAAAACTTTACACAAATACGGTATTTGAAAAATATGTAAATGACGGATAATGAAATCTCGATTATCACTTTATCATGCGAGAGTATAAAATGTTCGGTGACATCCGAACTTAGCCCTTCCTTACTTGGTTTTCTTTGTTCAACGGTGATAGAACGATGAGTTGGCCGGAGAGCATGAGAACAGCGCAGGGTGTTGTTATTGTCGTTATCTTTGCAGTCGTCAGCTCGAAATCTCTGGCAACGAGAATACTTCCGCAGTGACCTCATTTTTAATTTCGGACAAATATCTTTTGTGCTGTTAAGCGATAAATTTGAAACTGGGGTATAATGGTTTATGCTTTGTCATCCTTGGCAAAACTCTTCGCCGGTATACCTGTACTCTTATTTAAACGCATCCTTAAAACTCATACTGTAATCAAGAAACATTATTTTTAACATTTATTTCGGTACTGTTTTGTTGCTTTGGTTGTCTCAACTCTGCACTTCAGCCTTTTAATGTAAATTGGAGTTCTTAGGTTCTGTCAAACAAATGCTCATATTTTCAATAATTCCAATTGTCATTCTGTGAAGAAATAGATTCTTATCTACTGTTCACAGACGTCCTAAAAATTCATAGACCCCTCAGTTTGTCGAATAACTTCAAAGTGTGAATAAGAAACCAGGATGCTTTTTCAAACCAACCTTTCAATAAGTAAAAGAGATGGTTCTCCGAGCTGGTTAATGCAAAGTAAACTAAACTCTTTAACCAATTTAATATATATGCCCTATGAGTTACAAATCTATGCAATTTTAAAGCCCCTTCAACAACCGAAAAAAGAATTAAACCGTACAAACTCCAATTGAAAATTCGATCATTATTCTATTGAATTTTCATTAAGCTCAGTAGGACATTTTTACAGATATAGATATATGTATATATATAGCCTATGCAGAGAGTATATTTCGTAAAATGTTTGCATACAAATACCTTCGTTGCCATAGCACCATCAGAAATAGGTAAGTAAACGAAGGTGTTTGTATGCAAAAATTTTACGAAAGCCACTCTCTTCACATGGCTTCGCATCGTTGAAAAATTTTACGTGGTAACCGTCCAATGTTATTTGTTCACCCACATAGCGTATGTATATGTGGGTAGAACCAAACCATCCGTTCTTTTACTATCTCTCTGCTTCATTTGCAGCTGGCTATTGAAAGCATGCACCACTCATCAAACACTTTCATGATTTACTATCAAACCCTAAGAGTAGTGAGCAAAACAAAAGCGGTATGGAAACTAGAAAATGGCAAAAATTAATAAAAACGAAAAAACTCTAAATCCAAACTGAACAAAAAACAAGAAAAAACGTTAACTTCGGTTGCACCGAAGCTAAATACCCTTCACAGGTCCATTTCTGTTAGTAACTATGTGTTCAGTTTGTATGGAAGCTATATGCTATAGTTAACCGATCTGAACAATTTCTTCGGAGATTACATTGTTGCTTTAGAAAATAATATATATTAAATTTCGTTAATATATCTTGTCAAATGTGAAAGTTGTCCAAACAAGAATTTGATTCCGATCGTTCAGTTTGTATGGCAGCTATATGCTATAGTTAACCGATCTGAACAATTTCTTCGGAGATTACATTGTTGCCTTAGAAAATAATATATTCCAAATTTCGTGAATATATCTTGTCAAATGTGAAAGTTTTCCATACAAGAACTTTTTTCCGATCGTTCAGTTTGTATGGTAGCTATATGCTATAGTAAACCGATCTGACCAATTTCTTCGAAGATTACATTGTTGCCTTAGAAAATAATCTGTACGAAATTTGGTGAAGATACATTGTCAAATGTGAAAGTTGTCCATACAAGAACTTGATTCCGATCGTTCAGTTTGTATGGCAGCTATATGTTGTAGTGTAGTGTATATGACAGACAGACGAACATGGCTAAATCGACTCAGCTCAACATACTTACTTATTATTATCTATTTATATACTTACATATATGTAATGACAAGTAGCTTTAAAAACATATCTGAATGAAGTTAAGTAAGCTATACTCAGAATTCCGTCTTGAACAGTAACATCTTTGGGCAAAGTGGTAAATCGATAAAACTGTGGTACCATGTCAACAAATCAATAGTTAGGTCTACACTACTTGTATAGGTAAAGGTAATATGTTAAACCAGTTATAACAATATTGGTATCATATTTTTTACCGCAACGGCGCAACGTCTTGTGGGCGGCAAAACGATCATCGCTGTTTTTTAATATTCAGAAAAATACTTCAACAAATTTTTTTTTTTTTTAATTTATTATATATAATCACAATGTAATAATCTGAATAACAATTAAAAATATTAATATTTATTCGAATACTCTTCAGTATTTGAATTTGTCTTATATCTTTTGGCTTATATCTTCCTTAAAAATGAAAATAGTGATAAAACTTAAAGGTGCACTTTTCTAGCTTTGATCGCTGCAAAATCACATATCATATCATTGTAATTTAAAGTTGAAGCAGTTTCACATTCTATTGAGAAAATCGCAAGATTGGACAGTCTACTCTAACTCATGGTCGATCTCAAGTAAGATTTGATCAATTTAAGTTTGCTAAAAGATATTTCACAAGATGCAACTGATAGAGGTATACTGAGTAGTTTTCTTAAAGCTGTCGCTAACGTCTTGTAGGCTTCCAGTCCCATTGAAGAAATGTATAATAAAACTTTTTCTGGCGAAAATCCAATTTGTTCTTCGTTTTTCTTCGCTCTATTTAATAAAAGTAGGACGTCTTGGATGTCACTGTATAAATCTTCGTTATCCAAGTCATCTGGATAGTATTCGGCAAGTTGCTGGCATTTTTCTTTAACTTCGACGAGTTTGTTATTGTATGAGTCTCTGGTTAGTTCTATAATTTGTTCAAAATCACAACGAAACCCAAAACGGTCATTAAGCTTTCCCAAATTTGTGAAACGGGTGGATATTTCCATTGATAGCTTATCTAGAATTTCGATCATACAGCCACGCATTTCTTCTTCTGAATTCAAACCAGCATCTTCAGATATTTCCCGAGACATATTTCGTTTCTTCCGAATTCTCTTGATAATAGTAACGCCCCGCTGTTCGCACTTATTTTTGGCTTTGACTTCTAGTTTCTAAATTATATATACTTAATATCGAAGATATTTTGTAAAAATTCACTTTTGTTCGAAACGAAAACGGGTGGATATTTCCATTGATAGCTTATCTAGAATTTCGATCATACAGCCACGCATTTCTTCTTCTGAATTCAAACCAGCATCTTCAGATATTTCCCGAGACATATTTCGTTTCTTCCAAATTCTCTTGATAATAGTAACGCCCCGCTGTTCGCACTTATTTTTGGCTTTGACTTCTAGTTTCTAAATTATATATACTTAATATCGAAGATATTTTGTAAAAATTCACTTTTGTTCGAACCACCTCATGAAACTTGTAGGTAGGTAGATAAAGGGGGCGGCAGAACATCCTTGGCCCCGGGCGCCTGAAGTTGTAGCTACGCCACTGTGCAGAAATACTTTTAGATCACTGGAGGCCAATGCGCATAAGTTTGTTTGAGTGCACCAGGAGGCAACTGAATACACATGTGAATGAAAAAGTTCCAAAAAAGTGAAGAAAATACCAAAAAAATATTTTGTATGCAATACGAGTTTTCGCCGCAGCTATTGTTGAATTTCCATTTATTTTTTTTTGCTCTTCCGCAAATTTCATCCAGCTTGTTGTTGCTACTGTTCGGCCGGTTTGGTGATCGGCATACCCGCGGAAAGTATACAATGAGATTGTTTTTCATTTTCTGTGTTGCCATATATATTTTTTTGATTTTTTTTGTACTTTTACTATATTCCTGCGTCGGAAATTGAAGTTTTCTACACTGATTTTTTTTGTTGGGTTTTTTTTATCCATATCGTGCTCATTTATATGTACATATGTAGAAACGTGTTTCATTAGAGACACATCAATTTGTGGTTTTGAGCAGTTTTATTTTATGAATTCGTCCACCTATGAATACATACACGCACGCTGATTGTAAATGAATTGTAGAGCGCTGAATTCGGCATCTTCCGTATGATGGATTTTGCGCGAAACAGTTTAAAAAATAAAAATCATTCTGGCATACTATACCCAAACATAAGTCATATATATGTATGTAAGAAAGTAAGAATTCATTTCTACGAAATTTTGGAAAGTCAAAAATAACCCACAAGGCAATGAGTATATATAATTTTTGCTACACCATAGAACATAACTATCTAACTACGGTTTCATAGAGCCAAAGCTCCACCTTTGGAGGGAGTCTCCACTTTTTCCATATAACTTTTCTACATCAATATTTTGCAGCCTATGCCTTTCGAACTCTCTCGTAAATATTTGGTCACCAAGAAAGTTGTATATAAAAGATAAGACTTTGTATTTCACCTTTTCAACAAGTTGAAGACTAGAACTCCCAAAAGAAGGAAGTAACACGTTTGGAAGCTTATACCTCCTAGTAAATGAAACCATTTCAGTTTTACTTGGGTTAACAGCTAGCCGGCTTAGCTTAGATCAATACCACGTAGAAAAGTATTCCACCCTACGTGCTTCTCTTATTGACCTTTCGAGACGTCTGAACACCACTTCACTACGACTGTTCTATCGCAAAGAAGATTATAGTATATGAGATGCTTGATGTTCAACTCCTCCTCAAATTTTTATTGGGCTTTAATCACCACCACCGGCTGTACATTGCTGAAGGCACCTAAATGTAGAGAACGTTGTCTCATGCATATTCCTTGTCCATAAAGACTCATTCCAGAATTTCCTCCCTTAGCGCTGGCTATTCGGCATCACACATCCGCAATGGAATTCAACATCTCCAAAACATAGATTTATTGAGTTTTGAAGCGTTCGGTGAGCCATATTCGACGTGTTCGGCCCGAATATGAAAGTTGGCGTTTGTTGCACGATAATGCGCCGTCTCATCGATTGACGCTTGTGACCGATTATTTGACCAAAAACTATTCTAACCATTAACCACTCCCGTATTCATCCGATATGGCACCGTGGGACTTTATCCTTTTCGGAAAAATGCATTTGCCCATGAAAGGAAAGCGTTAAGCAGATGTAGGGGCCATTCAAAAGGCTTTCACCGGCATATTGGTGGCCATACCGGCCAACGAGCTAAAACACTCGACATGCTTTTGGACAGTGCAACCGAAAAAACTATTTGTTCTGTTTTTTTTTTAAGTCCTGTTTACTATGGAATTACCCGGTAGAAGGCAGAAGCGCCTCTTTGTTTGCATTACATATGTATCGGGTGATTTTTTAAGAGCTTGATAACTTTTTTTTAAAAAAAAACGCATAAAATTTGCAAAATCTCATCGGTTCTTTATTTGAAACGTTAGATTGGTTCATGACATTTACTTTTGAAGATAATTTCATTTAAATGTTGACCGCGGCTGCGTCTTAGGTGGTCCATTCGGAAAGTCCAATTTTGGGCAACTTTTTCGAGCATTTCGGCCGGAATAGCCCGAATTTCTTCGGAAATGTTGTCTTCCAAAGCTGGAATAGTTGCTGGCTTATTTCTGTAGACTTTAGACTTGACGTAGCCCCACAAAAAAATAGTCTAAAGGCGTTAAATCGCATGATCTTGGTGGCCAACTTACGGGTCCATTC
>NC_052500.1:54814579-54899619 GCF_016617805.1 Bactrocera tryoni | reverse complement strand
TCTGGATAAGAAGTTTTCATGGAAGCCGAATATCGAGTAGAGAGCAAACAAGGCATCTATGACCCTATACACTTGATGCAATTTTGAAAATAACTCCCGTGGACATTGCCGGAAGGTGCATAGCCTCGAAGATGGCTATCCGACTCATAGAATCTGAATTCTTAAAGGAACGCGTATCTGGACACTCGGATATCTTTACAAACTTTGACTGCATACCGGATCATCTAGATCATGGAGTCGCCAAATCGAATTCTGGTGACTCTTTCTCTGACCATATACCAGTGGGAAGAAGCTGTTGAAGGAGTGGGGCAGCAAGCTTCTTTACGGATTGGTCAAAGCTTGAGGGGAAGGTTGGTGGAGGGGTCTACTGTCGGCAGCTCTCTATCAACTCCAGTTTCAGACTTTCCGACTACTGCAGTGTATTCCAGGCTGAGGTTGCAGCCATCAAGGTAGCAGCAGATTTGCTGCTCCGGAGAACGACTTCAGAGAAGTCACCATTCACTCGGATAGCAGAGCAGCAATACTTACCTTGAACTAATTTACAGTGCGTTCAGGGTTGGTCGAAAAGTGTCTAACGTCGCTATCTCTAGCAGCGAGAGTTTTAGTGATTAGACTGGTAGGCAAGCTAGCAAGGAAAGGCACCCTAGAATCATTATCGGTAGAATGGGAACCTTTCGGTGCTCCTGCTTCCTCTTGTGTTCTACAACTATATAGCTGGGCCTCGCGGATGCTTGGCCAATGCTGGGCCAGCATCGGCACTTGCGCTGTTGCAAAAGCCTTTTGGCCCAAGATAGATCGCAGGAGATCTAGTGATCTCTTTGCCCTCAGTAAGGCTAGCTTCTCATTAGTAGTGGTTTCCCTAACGCCGACTGCAGAAGTTATTTGGAAGAGACTAGGTAGAAACAAGACAGCACTTTCTTTTTCACTGTCCCGCATTTGGGTGGGGCACGTACCTTCGGGCATCCTACCGAACTGGCGGGTGTTGAAGTTAAGCGCCTTTGTAAATTTTTATTGGCTACAAAGCGTTTCGCCAATCTGTAACTCCCGAACACGGGAGTTCTTTTTTCAATGGCTTCACAAAGGACTACATTATCAGTCCACGTGCGATCTCTGATGAGCCATCTAACCTAACCTATAACTGTTGTGTGGACGAAATAAAATGTTACGTATACGCAGCGTTGCCCTCGATATTATTTTAATCTTACAATTTCTTTATATTGAATTCTGTGGTCAAATTTCCTTTACCTTGATTAAACTAAATAAGTGTCCGTTTCTCTTTCTTCGTTTTATACACGCCAAAAAAATTCCATTATTCGTATATATTTTTCAGTATTCTGCAAAACGAAATGTTTGCTGTTTCCTTTCTGATTATACTGGTTCATTCTAACTTTCTCGCATTAAGAAAAGATACTTGGCGTCAATATTTTTTCGTACCAACTCAGTTCCTTAGTATATGTTGGGGGATTTGAAGAATTTTTCGAATTATAGAAATGCTTTTAACAGTCTTTGCTACTAATTACAATAGACAACACTCAGTTGAGATGTAAATAGAGGAAATCACATGCATATATACATATGTAGTTGTTTACTTAGTACTGCTTTACATCATAGTAGGTAAACAATTAAATTTCTTCTATTCGATTTACTACAACAGAGTATCGGCAAATGCTATTGTTTTTATGCATGTGACCTGACTAGTTTTTGAGGTTTCCCTTCTTAACTATTTTCTGTTTTTATGTTTCTTTCAGTTTCCTCAATTGGAATTTTAGTGAAAAACTCAATTATATAAATTTTAAAAAAACATTTTTTCTAATCAGGAAGAGTGTGGCTGAAACTCAATTTCATCTCCATCTCTTCCAGCCGCATGGTTCTACGCCTACGCATTAGAGATGTATGTATATTCTTCACATATTTCCATCGGTTTTATGTTTATAATGGCTGATAGAGTTTTATTGCTTTTTTATCGATTTTTACCTAAAAAAATTCGACAGTGATTACAAGCTGTTCACGTTAAATGTGCATCATTTCTGAAAAGACTGAGAATATTTTTTTCCAAATACCAATTTTTTGATCGGCTGCCAACTAGCTAACCAGCTCTCTGAAATTAAAGTACTGAATACATTGAAATGTAATAAACTGTTTGTTTTATGCTTATGGCGCGGAGCGTCCGGAAATGAGATTGACGACTGATACCGAAAAATTAATCTTTTTATTATTACTCGCGTTTATGATACTGGTAACCTGATAAATGTTCTCTACACAAACTCGAATCATATATAAATTAGCAGCAGATAACTTTTCATATTTCTAAGGAAGTCGAAAACTACCTGTCATATCCAAAGAATACATGATTGAATGAAGATTTGGAAATGTAGTTGCTTAAAATATTATTCAAATTAATTATACGTAATACTATAATGATGTTAGCTACTTTAATACTGAAGCACCCAGCATTGATGTTTCTACTCTCAATTACTTAGGTATGGGCTATTGTATTTCGTTACGATTGTTACGTTGGTTCCTTGGTTTTTTAAGAGCATTTTCAAGTTTTCTTTATTAAGCCTGAAGCATCTTTTTACCACAATATAACACATTGCGTTATAATTGTCTGGTCGCGAACTCGTATGCATTTATACGGCACATAAAGGCAGAGAGATCTTTCACGTAATTGTATTGTAGGGTATGGTGATGCCAAAGCTTTACGTTTCCTTTTTGGCGATTGACTCTAAACAAAGCATTTCAACGAACACTATCCTTTGTTCCTTGGCTCTTCCTACCTGGCCTACTCTAACTTACTCGCTATCAAACAGAATGAATTCTCCTCTTTTGATATTTTCTATTTTTCGAAAAACATTAACTCCGTTTTACATTGAGACAGAAAGATCTTTACATTTCTCTTAATGAACCAAAAGTGCGAATACAACAAATAATAAAGTTTATAACAGCGCTGATGTCTCCCTGTAGCACAAGAATTTGTTTAAAGTGTTTTTAATACATACAGTCCGGCACTCGAATTAAAGCCATAAATTCGGTTTGGAAAATTACTTTTATTTATTTTAAAATACTAAATGTGTGAAAATAAACATAAATTGAGGACCAATTACCTTTTGCTCGATATGACCTCTTTTTGCCTTAACTATGGCCTTGAGACGGTCAAAAACGAATCGCAAGCTGCCCGAATATGACTTGCCAGTATTTTGGCTCACTCACGGACATTGGCTTTCTTCAGCATCTCGAGACTGGTATATTTTTACTTCGGACCTTGCTCTCCAAAATGGCCCAGAGAGAATAATCCATTGGATTCGCATCTGGTGAATTCGAGAGCCATTGTGTGGTTGTAATGAAGTTCGGAACGTTGTTTTTCAGCCATTCTTGGTTCACTCGCGCTTTGTGAGACGGTGCTAAGTCTTGTTGAAACGTCCATGGTTTGCGACCGAACGGCTTAAAAGCAGCCTCCAGAACACTTTCCTGATAATATGTCGCATTTACTTTGACGCCAGGCTCGATGAAAACAATTCGAGCAACTGCTTCGCTCTTTCAAGTCTTACTTGTTGTTGCTTCGGTGTGAGATCATGTGCCTTTTGGAACTGGTAAGACTTGACATTGGGCTCATTTTTCAATATGCGTCGGATGCTGCGGTGGGATATTTTCAGTTCTTTAGTCATTTGATTGGCACTTCGTCGTAGATTTTGCTAAATATAAAGCAACCGCTTCTTTACTTTCCGAACCATCTCACGTGACGTTTCAGTCTTTTGATGACCACCTCCATGGCGTTTTGCGATGCTACCAGTATCATTGTAACGAGGGATGGTGCAATAAACAAAAACTTTATTCACATTAAGGTGTTTGAGCTTACGAACAATTGCTGGCTTGCTGGCTTTTCCAGCTAAATATAAAGCAACCACACTATTACGTTTGAATTCCATTGCTGATCACTTTTTTTTTGCGTTCACTTTTGGCAAAACGCTTTTGTGTACTTGTGAACAATACTCCGAGCTATCATTCAGCTGATTCCAGTGCGACAGAAGCGTGAACGGTGTGAATTTGGTTACACTTCGAGTGCCGGACCCTGTACATATGTATTATATTTCAAGATTAATGCGTTCTGCAATGTAAAGAAAGTTGATAAAGTAAATATGGGAATCAGAAACCAAAAATATTATTGATTATTGCATTGCTCAGAGACATGTGAACAAAGCCTATGACAGCTAGCTTCCGGAATCTATGAAATTGTTTAGTTACGCCGAATTCCAAGAAAAGAGTTTACTCATTTTACATTGCAACAAACAGTTTTTACACTTCCTTTAACAAACCAAATATGTGAGTTCAAAAGAGAATCGAGTTTGCCGAAGTACTCCTGAAACCTGTAATCTTGCCGCGGAATTGGCATGCAGGATTTTTACAAATTATAAAAGAATCAACACGCATATAGTATGTACATTCATTTCTACTATTCGTGTGTACTAGAATGTAGACAAATTTTGGTAAAATATTTGAAAATTAATTTAATTAGAAACTAAAAAATACTCGGAGCTTCCAAAAGCTGCATTGCAATTTTACTAAAACTTTCTTTGTTGGCTCTTTTCGGAAAAAATAACATATAAGAGTGGGTCAAAAAGGGAAAGATTTTGTTTTTCGCTTGGTGCTCCGAAAAGTTTGTCGATAGACCCCTATGAAAGGCTCTCCTAGTTTGAGCTCTTAATTGTAATCGTGAAGGCCCTCCGCGTAATGATCTTTATTTTTTAAATCGATGACAATATTAAAGAGATTTTACAGAACATCGACATTTTATATTATAAATTGGGTGGAAGCGTGCAATAAATAATGATTTACTTTATATAAGCTACACAAAATCTTAGCTAAGTATTTATGGTTTGCTCTTACTTTAGTTTGTGTTACTTAAACTGCAAAATATTTTTCACTTTAAATCTTCCCTCCGAAGGATTATTAATTTTTTTCCAGAGCAGGCGTAACTCGGAAACACAGACATTTTGTTTTTAAAAAGTATAGGTTATGCATGACGCTCTTTCACTTACAAAGTCCGCAATACCAAATAAAGCCAAAGCCAATTGTTTATCGTAAGCATGTGTTTATTTGTATAAATTATTCAAAGACCGTCAAAAACGTATTGACTACAGACCACGTCCACCACGCCCATCAAAATCAGCTGAAAAAATAAAGAAATTTGTGCTTGAGAAACGACGGTTAACAGTATAGGAGATCTTACTGGCATCGTTGAAACATCGGAGAATCGGTGAAAACCATTTTGAAAGATTATTTGGAGCCTAATAAAGTGAAGGGAGACTGGTTTCAAAATCACTCAGTTTTCGAAAACAGCTTAGCTTTAACATCTTCCAAAACTTTCCTCCAACCAGAACTTCATGAAACGTATTATTATTGCCACGGAGTCTGAGATCTATGCTTACGACCCGGAAACATCAATCGGCCGAATATCATGATAAAGCTGAGCCGAAGCCGAAAAAACCACATCAAAGCATAAATGCAACTCCTTTTCTTGCTGTTAAAATCAGCTTTGAAATCGATGAAGAGAAGTGGTGTGTCACAATCCGTTTTTCATGTGTCTTTTCCAAGATTTCGCGCATAGTGAATACCTGGTCAGTTTTTGTTTTCCAGGTACAAAGCCACTCTGATAAGGTGCAATCAGTTTGTTGACGGTGGGCCTTAATTTTTAATCTGAGGTCTCCCTTTTTGTGGATTGGTCAGAGCCACTTGGGCCACTTGGATTCCAAACTTCGCCCATGCTTTCGTCCGACCATTTTATACAAAGAAGCTGATATATACTCCTTATCAGTTCTTCGCCGCCGTATTTAAATAGCTCGACCGGCAATCCATCGCCCCCCCGCCGCTTTGTTGTTTTTCAGAAGAGTATTGAAAATTGTGTGGATACTGTATTTGTGGTTGTATAAATACTAAAATGGCTTCTTTAAAGTTTTTGTTCGCAAGTCTGGCAACCAATTGTTCTTGAAAGTCTGGTAGATACGGTAATACAAGTAACAAAATTCAAGTGTATCAGATCTCTCAAAAAACGTATTCGTCTCCATCCGAATAACTAGTAGGTATGCACATTTGTATATTTATTAAGTACATAACATATGAGTCTCAATCACCTATCTTTGGTAACCTTAATATAAAATTTTCAAGTTATGGTCTTCAGATTTTGTGTCGTCATATCCGAAGCTGGTGGATTGCTGCATACGGACTACGCTACTGTGTTGGCGGAAAAACTTTTCGCTTCTTCTTCTTCTTAATTGGCGTAGACACCGCTTACGCGATTATAGCCGAGTTAACAACAGCGCGCCAGTCGTTTCTTCTTTTCGCTGCGTGGCGCCAATTGGATATTCCAAGCGAAGCCAGGTCCTTCTCCACTTGGTCCTTCCAACGGAGTGGAGGTCTTCCTCTTCCTCTGTTTCCCCCGGCGGGTACTGCTTCGAATACTTTCAGAGCTGGAGTGTTTTCATCCATCCGGACAACATGACCTAGCCAGCGTAGCCGCTGTCTTTTAATTCGCTGAACTATGTCAATGTCGTCATATATCTCGTACAGCTCATCGTTCCATCGGATGCGATATTCGCCGTGGCCAATGCGCAAAGGACCATAAATCTTTCGCAGAATTTTTCTCTCGAAAACTCGTAACGTCGACTCATCGGTTGCTGTCATCGCCCAAGCCTCTGCACCATATAGCAGGACGGGAATTATGAGCGACTTATAGAGTTTTGCTTTTGTTCGTCGAGAGAGGACTTTACTTTTCAATTGCCTACTCAGTCCGAAGTAGCACCTGTTGGCAAGAGCAATCCTGCGTTTGATTTCCAGGCTGACATTATTAGTGGTGTTAATGCTGGTTCCTAAATAGACGAAATTATCTACAACTTCAAAGTTATGACTGTCAACAGTGACGTGAGAGCCAAGTCGCGAGTGCGACGACTGTTTGTTTGATGACAGGAGATATTTCGTTTTGCCCTCGTTCACTACCAGACCCATTTTCTGTGCTTCCTTGTCCAGCCTGAGAAAGCAGAACTAACGGCGCGGGTGTTGAGGCCGATGATATCAATATCGTCGGCATACGCCAACAACTGTACACTCTTATAGAAGATGGTACCTTCTCTGTTTAGTTCTGCAGCTCGAACTATTTTCTCCAGGAGCAGGTTGAAGAAGTCGCACGATAGGGAGTCGCCTTGTCTGAAACCTCGTTTGGTATCGAACGGCTCGGAGAGGTCCTTCCCGATCCTGACGGAGCTTTTCGTGTTGTTCAACGTCAGTTTACACAGCCGTATTAGTTTTGCGGGGATACCAAATTCAGACATCGCGGCATAAAGGCAGCTCCTTTTCGTGCTGTCGAAAGCAGCTTTGAAATCGACGAAGAGGTGGTGTGTGTCGATTCTCCTTTCACGGGTCTTTTCAAGATTTGGCGCATGGTGAATATCTGGTCGGTTGTTGATTTTCCAGGTCTGAAGCCACACTGATAAGGTCAATCAGTTTGTTGACGGTGGGCTTTAATCTTTCACACAATACGCTCGATAGAACCTTATATGCGATGTTGAGGAGGCTAATCCCACGGTAGTTGGCGCAGATTGTGGGGTCTCCTTTTTTATGGATTGGGCATAGCACACTTAAATTCCAATCGTTGGGCATGCTCTCGTCCGACCATATTTTACAAAGAAGCTGATGCATGCTCCTATTAGTTCTTCGCCGCCGTGTTTGAATAGCTCGGCCGGTAGTCCGTCGGCCCCTGCCGCTTTGTTGTTCTTGAGGCGGGCAATTGCTATTCGAACTTCTTCATGGTCGGGTAATGGAACGTCTGCTCCATCGTCATCGATTGGGGAATCGGGTTCTCCTTCTCCTGGTGTTGTGCGTTCACTGCCATTCAGCAGGCTGGAGAAGTGTTCCCTCCATATATTTAACTATGCTCTGGGCATCAGTGACTAGATCACCTTTGGGGGTTCTACAAGAGTATGCTCCGGTCTTGAAACCTTCTGTAAGCCGCCGCATTTTTTCGTAGAATTTTCGAGCATTACCCCTGTCGGCCAGCTTATCAAGCTCTTCGTACTCACGCATTTCGGCCTCTTTCTTCTTCTGTCTGCAAATGCGTCTCGCTTCCCTCTTCAACTCTCGGTATCTATCCCATCCCGCACGTGTAGTGGTCGATCGTAACGTTGCGAGGTAGGCAGCCTGTTTTCTCTCCGCTGCGACACGGCACTCTTCGTCGTACCAGCTGTTCTTTTGCACTTTCCGAAAACCAATGGTTTCGGTTGCAGCTGTACGTAAGGAGTTTGAAATGCCGTCCACAGTTCCCTTATACCGAGTTGTTGACGAGTGCTCTCAGAGAGCAGGAGTGCAAGCCGAGTAGAGAATCGTTCGGCTGTCTGTTGTGATTGCAGCTTTTCGACGTCGAACCTTCCTTGTGTTTGTTGGCGTGCGTTTTTGCTGCACAGAGGCGAGTGCGAATCTTAGCTGCAACAAGATAGTGGTCCGAGTCGATGTTAGGACCTCGGAGCGCACGCACATCTAAAACACTGGAGACGTGTCTTCCATCTATCACAACATGATCGATCTGGTTGGTAGTTTTCGATCCGGAGACAGCCAGGTAGCTTGATGAATCTTCTTGTGCTGGAATCTAGTACTACAGATAACCATATTTCGGGCCCCGGCGAAGTCAATCAGCCTCAACCCATTTGGGGATGTTTCGTCGTGGAGGCTGAATTTACCGACCGTAGTGCCAAATATACCTTCTTTGCCCACCCTGGCGTTAAAGTCGCCAAGCACGATTTTGACATCGTGGCGGGGGCAGCTCTCATAAGCGCGCTCCAAGCGCTCATAGAAGGCATCTTTGGTCACATCGTCCTTCTCTTCCGTCGGGGCGTGGGCGCAAATCAGCGATATGTTGAAGAACCTCGCTTTGATGCGGATTGTGGCTAGACGTTCATTCACCGGAGTGTATGATAGTACTCGGCGACGGAGTCTCTCTCCCACCACGAAACCAACACCAAACTTGCGCTCCTTTATATATGGCCACTGTAGTAAATGTCACAAGGACCTACTCGTCTCTGTCCTTGTCCCGTCCATCGCATTTCTTGGACGGCGGTGATGTCAGCCTTTATTTTTGCGAGGACATCAACCAGCTGGGCAGCGGCACCTTCCCAATTAAGGGTCCGGACATTCCAGGTGCATGCCCTTAAATCGTAGTCCTTATTCCGTTTGCCATGGTCGTCATCAAAAGGGGGTCTCTCATCCGAGGCTGTTTTAACATTTTCATTGGTATTGTTTTTTTACGTGGCGGGTCCCAAGCCCAGCGCACAACCCTTGTAGGGAATGTTTCGCCTTCTCACTTTAGCTCGCCTTCGAACGGATGTTCTTAGGCTACCCAGAGGATACTTGGTCAAAGACCGGAAGTAGTGAGCTGCTTGAGCCATGTGTAAAAGAATCGTTTCTGGCCACTCCCAAGTGAATGGCGATCAGAGAACTTTCCTCACTTGCGTGAACTTCTACACATGACTCCATCCTCCAATCATTATTTACACATATTTTCATTACTGCATTACTTTCTTGCCTCATCAAGAATATTTAATTTATAGTAAATTTATTTGCTTAACATACCTATACTAAATAATAAAGGTATAAGCATACTCTTACTCAATACTAACATTATAATTAATTGTTGCAAGATGGACGAAGTGATGACGGAATTTTCAGCAATTTCGTTGAACATAAATGCACATCTAATTAATTACATAATTGAAATGCAGCTCTAGAGAATATTGCGAACAACAGTAGCCGATAAGCCAATCTGTGTTAATGGGCCAAGCAAATCATTTTTAAATGAGCTTTACAATTATACGAGTATGGCCTATAGGAAATGAGTGAGTTCATGAAATGAAATACAGATTCATTTTTGATGATAAAGAATTACATATGTGACTATTCTTTCATATGTTTGCATTAATTTAATTAGATCGATAATATGAGTAGTAAATTGCTACATTTTTGGATTCCCTTGGTTTTATTTTGGATTAGTTTGTTTCTCTGGAGAATTAACTGATAGCAATCAAATTCAAAACATATTTGCAAATTTTCATAAATGAATTATATTAGGCTTTAATTAAATAATTAGTTTCAAGGCAAGACTTGTTGAGTACCCTATGAACAAAAATTGGCTATTTAGTGCTAATAAATGCTACTATCTGCCCCGCTAAACGTAGTAAGTACAAGATAAAGGTTAAAATAGATCTTTGCGGCCAACAACGTTCCATAATTGAGCATTAGTAAAAGAGTATTGAATTCAGCATGTGTCTGAGATCTTATTATAAGTAATTTAAGTATATAAGTATGTATGTAAATCTTACAGTAATAATTTTTGAAGAACATCAAGATGAATTGAAAGCAATCTTCTTTTTTCCAGATCTTCACACTCCAAACAGAGTACAGCAAATTTGCGAAAATTTGTAAGACCATGAAAGAAGTGTCAGAGACCGTCTGTTAGTCCGTCTTTATAAACGTGAACTAGTCTCTAAGTTTTCAGTGTGAAAATGTGCCTGCACCTGTTTATTTGTCGGAACCGCCCATATCCGGCCACTATAGCATATAACTGCCATACAAACTGAACGATAGTAATCAAAGGCTTGTGTGAGAAACTTTTTAATTTAACAAAACACCTTAGCCGTGTAGCTATATTTTGGCTAAGCCAAGTTTTCGCTAAAATAAATATATTTTAGGCACAAAGATACACTGTTCAGGAAGAAACACGCTCTCTTATTTTCATTGGGATAACTCACATATTGGCCGATATATGCGGTAAAAAGTCACCCAGAAGTTCGATATTCTTTATATTAGGTATAAGGGGGCTAAGGTCTAATTCAACCAATTTTTGACACACGAACGTACCATTAAAAGGATTTCCTTTCATTTTTGTATAGGTAGGTAGCATTTTTTCAAATATTTACATATCTTGATTAACTTTTAGCAGTGATTTATAAAGCAAAAGTAATCAATAGAATTTTGGTTAGCTTCTCAGTAATGTTTTCCTTATATGTACGAGCAGCTGCCTATTTCCAATTTCGGTAAATCCACAGCAAAGCGTCTTTATCATTTGCGAAAATTATTATTACCCTGACAAGGTTTTTAAATGATTGTAAGTGGATACGTGTGAATTGAGGATATTTGTATTGATTTTAACGAGAAGAATCTGCAGTTTTTCATAACGATTGACTATTTGCGGTTTATATATTGATTATGTTAATAAAATTCGTGTTCTCGGTCGCACAAACGACGTAAAGTCATAAAATAAGGAACTATGCAATTGAAAACCTTGAATTCAGTAAGGTACATACACACTAACACTTTGTAGACTGAATTAACGTTAGTTCAGAACATAATTAGCAAAATCTTGGTTACGAAAGCAAATTCTGAAGGCACACAGGGCACACACGTAAGAGCGCATAATTTGTGGAAAAGTAAAAATGTAAGTCCAAATTGGTAAACAACCCAAGAAGCTTCATTAATTTTGAAATATGTCACAGCAAAAGGAGCAGCTCTAGTAGGTAATACAAGTATGGTGTATGGCATGTGAGGAAAACTTTGCTTTAGAAAGAAAAAAGTACAGAAAGCGATAAATGATGCCTTAAAAGCTGTCGATTTGATATTTTTTATTTAGAGATGAAACCAAGTCCGTTCCGGTAAGGTAGATCTGGGAATATGGATTTTCCAAGTCGCACCAGAATGATCACCTGACAAAGTACATACGCATGCTATAGCACCATTTGTTTGTCACAAACGCTAAGCGAAATTCATAAAAATTAAACAAACAATAATAAAATGACTAAGTTCGGGCGGAAACGAACATAGTTGTAAGATAACACATAAACACTACTATGAAAAGGACAACATTAATTTTTATTTTGTATTCATTTTAATATTCATAATAAAAAATATACACTTATATACATATGTATACAGCATAATGTCAATCAGAAAGTTAAATATAGTTTATGAAAACTACATAGAAACACGCTTTTAAACCACTTCAAACCAAAAAGTGAAAAACAATTCTTAATATTTAATTTACAAGAATTTAAAGCGCAAGTGATCATAGCCACAAAAAATTTTTAGTTGTGTTTATGATACGACCGTACCACGATTAATCTTGAAGTGCATTGGCATCAGCTGGGCAAATGAAGTTGTGCATTTAAACCGAAGAAGCTAGCATTGATCAATAAAATAGGTGTAGTGTTCCACCAAGATAATGCAAAACTTTTTACAAGTTTGATGACCCACCAAAAGTTTTTTCAGGTTGAATGGGATGGGGATGTGCTGCCACACACTCAACATTCTTCAGACAACGATCTTTCGGACTATTATTTCTTCCGGTATCTGCAAATTTGTTTGGATAAGAGGACCTTCACCTCAAATCAGGACTCAAAAATCATTTGAACTGTTTCTTTTTGCCTGCAAGAGCCACAAATTTTATGAACGTGGAATTAATCTCTTGCCTGAAAGATGTCAAAAGATATTGGATCAAAATGCAGATTTTCTATTTTTTATATTTAACAAATATAAATATTTTACAAAAATAATAAAAATGAACGGAATAACTTAGTCAGCGACTACAATATTATTGATTGAATGGGACGGTTAAGGTCAAGCACAGCCAAACATTGTTTTGTCGTCTTAAAATATCCTCACTTATAAATTTCGAAATAAATTTATAGACCATTTTAAAAAATATGAAGACAAGTCCAGCTTCATTAAGATGTCTCATTTATTGTTCCAAAAATCCCTTGTTCAGTCTATAAATCAATTGGCTTAGAAAAACGTTAGGGAAAGTAAGGTATATACATAGAGTGTGTTTGCTAGAACTGGTGGAACTATATGCGGAAAACTAGTAAAGTCCTTTTCGATTTTGACAGATTGACCAATATATAAAGTGTAAAATATATAGTCAAGTAAATGTAATTTATAAGCAAAGTGGGCGCGGTTATACCGTGGTCCGATTTCGCGTATTTTCATAACGAAAGGGAGTAATATTTCGATAATATTACACACTAAATCTAGTTACAGCACAAGATTAAATTAATTTTTCCTCTTTGTGGGCGCATAAAAGTTCTAAAATTGCGGCGCCTATGCTCTTAACTTCTTAGCAATGCCTCAACTCCTTGGTTTCCTGACAAATTTAATAGCTGGTTTCTTCTTGTGCTGCGCCTCGGGGTCGTCATTGCAATTGGAAGCTGTCATTACGGATGTTTTAACATCATTTTAAGGTTCGATAGGTATTTTTGAACTAGGGCAAAACAAATAGAGAAACGAAAAGCTTCGTTGCTTATGGATTGACGATTGACCAACGTGGCGTTGTTGGAGCAAATAGGTTCAAAACACTGAACATTTATTTTATAAATCTGTATCAAAAATATGTTCACGCGTTTTAATAAAAATCAAAAATCAATTGTATCGTAAAAAGCAAAATACTTGCATATGCTGGAAGCACTTTTGAGAACACATTAATAAATGTATCCTTCAAATTAAATACATTAAACAATAATGCAGTGTTAATTACAACACTTTTTCGAAAACAGTCACTTGGTGATTCGGTCTGATATGTACGGCTATAAGTGTGAGTGTAATTGTCTGGGAGTGCGAGTAATCATTAAGTGAATTTATCTCGCCAGCGTATAGCAAGCTGTAACGCAAAAGTGTGTATAATGTTGCTTCTTGGCAGACAAACGTCTGCTTTCCAAAAGCGAGGGTGGATGCAAAACCGTCAGTTCAAAGTTTTTCAATTTCCAACGATAAAAATTTACTTGATAATATGTTATGCATCGATTGTCTTACTTTGCACTTGATGTTGATGTACGATAGTGTGCTGCAGTATTTTTGGTGTTACATGCCCTTTAGCTAGATGAATTTTACATGTAAATGCTTGAAATACTAATTTGCTCAAACCTCTAATCACATATTTTTATTTCATTTTACTTCTAGTCTAGCTACTAGCCGTGTCTGCTTCATACTTCAGTATTTTTTTTCGTACGATCTTCATTCTCACACAGTAAGTATACTCTTGCAAAAACAACTTGTTGCTAAAGAGTGTAATTGCTTAGTTCATTATAGGTGGGTTGTATTAACTAAAAGTGATCGAGTTAGATGCAGGGCTATATTGCTGTGTCAGTTCTTGTGGCACAATAATGGTTCGCTCGCTTCCGTTCGGGAAATTCCGATATACACTGATGGAATAATGTCTCTAGCGGAAAAATAGCTAAAAGTAGTCGACCAAAATGGTATGTCTTTCTGTAAACAATGAAATTATTGTTGTTGTGGTATCAAACTATTGCCCAGCCTACAAAGCGCCATTACTAGAAAACCTATAAAGTGTCATAAGTAATATTATAGGTTTAATTTAATATTTATATATCGATCTTTTTAACGTTTTTTGTTACATAATCGACCACCGTGCATCTTTGAAAAACTCAACACTTCTGCAGTTGGATATCAGTTGAATAGCACCTTACCACGATGATGCTGAAGCATCGACTCCGCTGCTATTCAACATGATTTTAGTTATATTTGTTGTTTTTGTACAACAATTCTACACATTAGTTGTTGTTATCGCATTTTCCGGCATTTAAATGGCTGTTGGGTTGGAAGTTGAGCGGTAGTTGAAAGCTGTTCGTCTTGATAAGGCTTTCCGATGTGAGTGCAGTATCGCCTGAAGGTGGTCCCCGTGCGGGTCCTTGATGGCAGAACAAATATTAGAGAAAAAAGTGAGCACAAAAGATGGGAGCTTGCAATGCCGTTACGATGGCAAGACTACTCGACATTCGCAAATGCATTTGTGCATTTTGTCCCTTTTTTTGTTTCCTCTTTGGTTTAAGTTTAATGCTTGCATATGTGGCGAGCATCACTGCATCTTAAGGTTCCTGCAGTGTTGGGCGCTTAAAACTGAGCTGAACGCAAAACTAGAACAATAGCCATTAACATTTTTAAGAGGAAACTTATGAATGAAATTCTCTAAAATATCAGAATTTATTTGATACTCGCTTTTAATATATGTACATATTCAAAGCCAAAATTATGACGTCTATTTCCACACCTATCGAGAAGTAGTAAAAACCCATATATTCTACGTCCAATTTTTTTTACGCACAAAACATTCATTAATTCACTTTATTCCTTATGTTAAATAAAATGATACTGTAACCAAATTCTTTGCAGATAAAAGAAACGATTACGAAGAAGAAACTTAAGACAAAACAGTGTAAAGCAAAGTTCGTATGGAAATCAGCGCGAATTTCGCATTCACTCTGTGGTATCCGAAATAGATCAGCACTGATCAAAATCAGCTTTGCGTTCGGCTCAGCTTTAATTACTCAATTACTCTACAGGCACCCTTCTAAGCCAATTTCAAAGGCAAGAATCTGTATGAATTGCAGTCTTTGAGTTACGTATGTTTGTATGCCCAAAAAAGTAATCATCTTCATCACTTTACGAGCCATGCAATTTTGTCATAAAGCACCCCATCGTTACTGTTGCACATTTTACTTATATTTATCCATTGGGTTTTGGAAGTATCATCAATTTGCTCCTTCGCTTATATGTAATCCCTTCACCGTTATGTTGTTCCGGTATCATACTATTTATGTTGATGATTGAGTTCTCAGTTTTGGTTATTTTTAATTTTTCGATTGCTTATCGGTGAACCGTAGCAATTTACCTTTATTTCAAACGGCGGTGCCTGCATGTAGCACACATTATTCGCAGCCGTATGTAGCGATGTTAACAATTGCGCAGCTAAATACATTGTCATTATCATTTTTAATACCGCTTGCATGCCTCTCTTTCTGATGGTCATTCCAGGCTACTCACTGCTGCCTTCAATGGCATCCTGTTGTCCATCTCGTGCTGTACCTTTATGTCACCCATTTGCTTGTAGTGGCTACGGTACACCAAACAGACCACACAGTTTGAGACCAAACCCTACATCCTATACCACTCTCCTAACTCTTAGTTAAGTATTTAAACTTAAAAATATGTTGAGTGTGCGCTTAAAGAGGTACCTTTCGAAAGAAGACTTTACTCGACAGCAATTTTTTCTCAACTCCATTTTCCTTAACACTTGATGTTTCCTTTTCGTTCTTAATTACAAATAATCATTAAATCTTTCAGATGGAATTTTCTTGTAATGAGTGGAAATCATTTCTTTTTATAAGCGGTGCCTACGCCAGTAAAGAAGACTTTTCTTCTTCTTCTTTACTCTTTACATAATCAAACGACTATCGATGTTGAAACGAGAGGTCTTATTACCGTATCAGGGTTGTATTTTTCGCAGTTGAGCTATACAGCTCACCTACCCAACCAGATCTTTTCCGTATAATTCTTAGTGTATCCTAACTCAGAAATACTGTCAGAATTTCGCTGGATGAGTTAATGTTTACTCTTTACAATAGTTTTAAAGTATCTCAGTCAGTCATTTGACAGTTCTTGTTAAAATATAAGTCTGCCTTCCAGTAATGGGTCGAAAGTATTTCCCATTGGTTTGATCAAACCACTTTCTCAATTAATGATATTTACTCGCATTTTTCAAAGTTTTAGCTGTCAGCTAAAGTAATGTTCTAAAACACTTCGACAACTTTGAAATTTGACTCTAACCGTTTGACACCTGGCTACCAATTTCTAACAATCGCTTCAACTTCTTCGCATTGCAAAAGTGCTCTGACACACTACCGTCACTACTCGTACTCATATGTCGATCCGTACCTGCGCTGATTTGGAACGCTTTGTGTTGTTTGCTTTTTTTGATAAGCTCAGAAGTATCCCCAATTTCCGACCTGCCCATCAACAATTGCTCAATGCGTTTAAGGATAGTAACAAGTTGGCGTAGCCCGGCCACTGGTCGCCCAATCGCTTTCGTTTCGAAAGTGGATGCACCGTGGTAGAAGCTTAACTAGAGCCATGGGAATTTCTCTCAAATTTTTCAAGGTTGTGTTTTGTTGCGATATTCTTTTCCCTTTGTTGATTGTTTATAAATACTTTCGTTGTCTCCTATTATGGTTGTTTTGGGCGGGTATTTGGCAAAGCTTTATTTGATATCTTCCCGAGAGACAACAAAGGTCCGCTGACAGTTTAGTACTAGGTACTAAGTAGCAAAGCGAAAGATGCAACAATTCAGCGCTTGTTGAAACAACAATGACTGAGGCAACTTCCAAAAACAGCCAAATGCATTAATTTTAAGATTTTTCGAAGAGTCCTAGAAGTATTTTTTTTCAAAAATTTTGTGCAACTAAACTGACAACCTTCAAAAATTTTAGTTTAGAATAATATTTCTTGAAAAAATTTCCATGGAACTTCGACGAATGATTACCTAAACCCTTTACCACTTGAACTTGAATGAATTTTTTTCGGGAAAATTGTCTTAATTCCCTGTAAGTGTTCACTCTACAAGTAAAGATTTTAAAACTTAATATGAAATATTTATTCAAAAGGGTAAGACGATTTAATGTTTCTAGCATTTTTTTACACTGACAGTACTCAGCAAATGTGCTTGTTGTAGCTTCAGCAGTTTGGGATATATGTACATTAACCTTGCTAGAGAGCGTGGACACTCCCACTTTTTAAAAATTTTGTATCCGCAGGTGCCCGTTTCTACTGCAATTCCCTGTGCCAAATTACAGTGTTATATCTTATTTAAGTGCTTAGTTATAGCACTTTATAGGTATTCGTTTAATGGCGATTCGTGGGCGTGGCAGTGGTCCGATTACACCCATCGAAGAACTGGAATTTTTCTTTGTACCAAACTCACGTACCAAGTTTCATCAAGATATCTCAATTTTTACTCATGTTACAGCTTGCAAGGACAGATGGAAGGACCGACAGACAGACAGTCAACCGGATTTCAACTTTTCCAACTTGCCCAAAAAATAAGGTGACATTGTATTTATTTTGAAAATTCTTTAATTATTCTTCTAAATCGATTTCATCCCCTTCAAAGTAATCCCCTCCCGATGCAATGCACTTATGCCAACGGATTTTCCAATCTTCGAAACACTGGTTGTAGTCACTTTCCGGGATGGCCTTCAGTTCCGTCTTCGCTGCGGCTTGAATCTCCTCTATCGTATAAAAACGGTGTCCCCGAAGCGGTCTTTTGAGCTTGGTGAACAGCCAGAAGTCGCACGGCGCCAGATCAGGTGAATACGGTGGTTGCGGAACGATATGGGTTGAGTTTTTGGCGAAATGATCACGAATCACGAGGGCAGTATGGTGCATTATCGTGGTGTAAAAACCAAGAATTGTCTTTCCACAATTCCGGCCTTTTTAGGCGGATAGCGTTACGCAAACGACGCATAACGTTCAAATAATATTCCTTGTTGACTGTTTGACCGGTTGGCAGGAATTCATAATGTACAACACCACGATAATCAAAGAACGACTTTGGCGAGAATTTTTGGTCACGGCTCTCTTTTGGCACGATATTCGCTCGATTGATCGGTTGTTTCGAGGTCGTAAGCATAGATCCAAGTCTCACCAGTTATACTGCGTTTCATGACACCCTGGTAATCGAAAAGCATCGTTTCACACTCTTCAACGCGACGCCTTTTTCCCAAAAAATTCAATGTTTCGGTACCAGTCGAGATTTGACGCGCTTGAGGCCCAAAACATCCTTCAAAATGGTATTGGCTGAGCCTTTAGATATGCCAACTTAATCAGCAAGGTGACTAATTGTTAATCGACGGTTTTTCAACACCAAATCTTTGATTTGTTGAACGTGAGCTTCGTCGGTTGAGGTTGATGGTCGCCCTGGATGCTCTTCATCTTTGACACGTTCACGGCCGGCTTGGAACTCACTATACCACTTGTAAACATTTTTTTTAGACATAGCCTCATCACCAAACGCTTTCTGCACCATCCTCAACGTATCCGCAGCAGAAAATTGATTCCGTAAACAAAATTTAATGCAAATTCTTTGCTCAACAAATTTCGACATCGCAAAAAACGAAAAACTCACTTTCAGCAGCTCACAAAATGACACGTATCTCAAACACTAATGAATATTTTGACATGAAATTTGACATAAATGTGACTGACAGTACTACCAACCTAAAAAAAAATAATTCTCCAAATCCTTCGACGCGCGCAGTTTAAATTCAAATGTCACCTTATTTGTTGGGCACAGTATATATATGTATAACCCTATATATCTTGATTAGTTTTAGGTGATGCGTACAAGTTAGGTGAACATAACTATAACACTCTGTCGCAATTGGTTGCAAGAAATAGTCTAATGGCATCAAATCGCACGACTGAGACGGCCAACTGATTAGGCCACTTCGTGAGATAACACGATCACCAAACTTGGTTTTCAATAATTCGATTGTGACATTCGCTGTGAGGTTTGTGGCGCTGTCCTATTGGATCCACATATTGTTCAAGTTCATATCATCCAATTGGGGCCTAAAATATTCGGTTTTCATTGAGCGGTAGCGATTCTTATTCATAGTAGCGTGCCGGTCTTGATCCTTACGGAAGGAGTACGGCTCAATGTCGGCGTCGACCCATAAACCGCACCAAACGGTACTTTTTTCGTGATGAAATTATGACTCATGCAGTACGTGTGGATTGCTGCCTGATCGATAATGCATATTTTGCTTATTGTTGAACTGATAGGACGATTATGACGACCGAAAATTGAACGTAGCGTTCTTAAAGTTGAGGCCACTAACCCCGAATTTCGGTAGTAAATTTAAATAATTTCGACTCGTTGTTAGAACGTATATCTTTTCATGATGAAATGGCAAACATTATTGAGGAGAAATGTCGAAAGAGCGGGAAAAAATATGACATCGGCTGCTGTCCCTATTGGTCTACTTGTATAGCGTCTATATTGAAGAGCTCTATATTTTATAATAGAATGTAATGCCTTGTTTCTTCGCCTGAAAGTATGCTTACAGAGAATAAGAATTTTCAAAAAGTGGTAAGCAAGGTAGTAAAGGAAAGCAATTTCGTTGTAGTTTTGCCGAGACGTGCACGATTATAGTATCGCTGCCGCAAGTTTAAATTACGAAAATACTAAACCATGTCAAATATGCTACACACCGGACGTAAATTAATTGTAAATGTGCGAGAAAAGGTGTACAATATTGGATGCGAAAATATTTCCTTTAATGACGGCCATTAATTTAAATCCACGTAATGTTTTTTTCACTTGTATTGTTATCGTCACTTTTTTATTGTTGTTGTTGTTATTGTTATAGCCTTCTACCGCTTTTAAGAACTTTCAGTGAATGTTAGCTATATGTATACCCTTTTAATGGCGATCGACCTTTTCGCCCACTAAATCTCTAGGAACTGCTTAGTTCGAAAGCCTAAATAGCATCAAATTAAATGGCGATCGACCTTTTCGCCTTTTAGATATATCACTAGAGACGTGTGCATAATCACTCACGAAGCAGCCTCACGAAGCAGCTCGCTCTCAACATTTTACTCGGTCTCTATTTACTATCAGCTGTCTCTAAATATCTTTTGCGTATTTTCGTTATCGTTCTCCCTAGCTATTTCAGTAGAAATTCACCATTGTCCCTCTCGAAGAGAACCTTTTTGTTGATGTTGTTATAAGCATCACATGGCTTTAGCCAACTCGCTGGACCACTGCATCATTCAGTCATCGTCGCGCTGTCAACACCACTGGCACATTCAATGATAAGAATTATAACAGAAATATTTGATGAAAACAACACCTACTACAGTTGTGTGTGCGGGTAGGCGTCTATAGTGTATATACAGAATTTACATATAAATTACTATAGTAACGAAACTTGTGTGATTTTTTGGTGAATGAGTGAAATTTTTTGAATTTTTTTTATTAAATGATGACAGTTATTAAAAATTAATAACAAAAACTACCGTTAGTGAAAAAGTATTGTTAGTAAATAAATTTATAAAAAATATATAATAATATAAACAAAAATATGAAAGGTGTAAATGTTAGTGCTGCAACTCGAACCGAAATTTTGTTTTTGATAGATGAAAAAGGAATTGAAAATACTTTTTTTTTCTCTTGACAGTCAGTCAGCTGGAGTAGATCGACCGGTGAGCTAAGGAGTTGCTAATTGCTTTTGACAAATTTCGCATTTGCTGTGACATTTTCCACTGACAGCAAATGTTAGTGAAATTTCGAAAACAACAAATTGATCAAAAATACAACAAATATAACAAAAGCAAATACACACACGCGCATTTAATGTGTCGGTGAGATAAGCTGTCGCCTTCAATAATTTTCCGTTAATTAAGTGCTCTCGCAATCATGGAAGTTAAACGGAAACACAGTTTTTGAGACTTCCGAAAAAAGTAAATAGCAAAACAGGCCAAAAGTAAACCGCTAATTGTAGGTGCTTGTATGTGTATGTGTGTTACTTAATACTTGCGTTTGTGAATTTGTGAATTTATACGCTCAAAGTTAATTGGCGGCAAATGTTGACGTTGACGTTGACAGCAACGCAGTCATAACTCGGTCAGTCGGTCATGGCTGCGAAGTCACATGTTACGCATAATTAATGATAAAAACAAATATGGCAAACAAGCTAACACATACAAATATATAAATAGAGAAACTAAAAGCGTGTGGGCTCCCACTTGTGTACATTTAATGTTATTATTGTCTGCCGGCAACCGTAGGGCGTTCAATCGACGTCACGCGACTGATAGAAAAGTAAAGCAGCAGTGCCTTGGAGTCTGCGTTTCCTGCTCAGCGTGCAAATATATTATTAATTATTGTTATGCTGTGATCTCTGACATACACATGTATGTATGTATGCCTGCTTTAGCTTTTGTTGTAATTCAATTGGTATTTATTTTGCAGTTTTAATTGCGAATATTTAACGCTTGAGTGATTGTTTTAAGCCGATACAAAAATTGGCGTTGCAATATGGAAAATGCGAAAACTTTGTCAATTAACATGTCATGGGTGAAATGCGAAATTTATGTTATAAACTGTTGACACACAATATAAATGTGGTGCAATAAAGTCGAATTGGCATATGTTTTAAGACATCAATTGCAAGAACTGGAAAAAGTGCAGTGGTATAGTGTGTTACATAAAAGGTAATTTAACTAAAATAAAAAACATTAATAACTAAAATATTAGAAATAAATTTAAAATCAAGTTAGGTGAGTTAAAAGTAAACTCAAATACGGTGGAATATGACAGATTAAAATGAAATAAAACTTAAGGTTTGTTTGTTCATTCGTTTCAAGTGCGCGTTGAAATCTGATTTACTTGAATATAAAAGTTGTTATCTCATTTTACGGACTTGCGAAGTTTGGCTTTCAGTTTTCATTATAAGGGAACAAAAACAAATATTAACCATCGTTTTCTTGTTTTTTAAAATATTCTGAAAATTGAATTTTTACAAAAAATGAAAATTTGAGTGAAAATTTCGCGATACTTTTTTTTTAATAGTTTCAATCGAAAAAAATCCTTCGTCTAGGTTTTAAGAATTTTATCTCAAAGATCTGTATAAAATTTCATGAAGACCATTTTGTAGTTCTCGAGAAATCTTGCTGACTTCAAAAACACAGTTTCGTTAAAAACGCGTTTAAAGACCATGGAATTAGCCTAGCTAGCCTGGAGCGCACAAGTTCTCAAGATATTGTCGAACACAATAAAACAAATCGATTTTCTGAAACCCTTGTAACCCTTTAATACACTTCTCCTTCAGGTGTCAAAAAACGTTGATCTCCTAATTTATTTTTAAGGTACAGGATTAAAAGAAACTCATTTGGGGATTAAACGGAGAATAAGTTGTGAAATCGATGTTTTAAGTGCTTTAAAATTCAGCTGCTTCAGTCGATGTGTGAGAACTCGCAATGTCATGCTGAAGAGTGATCCGTCTTCAGCAATCGGATTTCCAGATTTCTGGAAAGATAACTGGCAAATACTTGTTAGTTTTTTTTTTCACGCAATACAGAATGTATTTTTGTCCCACATACTTTTAGTAGTCTCAATGTCACGATAGGTTACGTGACGATCTTGCAATATCCGTTTGGGCAGCATCGAATGTTTTTTTTGGATTTTGAACATGTTTTTGGTATTTGAAAATATTTTTATCAGAAAGCTGAGAGTTTTTTACATAAAATGTTATAACTTCAAAATTTTTTGCACTCAATTTTCAGGTCGTTAAAAAATAAAAGAAATAGTAATTTTTTTGTTTGATCGGAAAACGGGTACAAATCCATGTTGCCAATTGATGGAATGGAACATATACAAAGCCGCTGTATTTAATTTTACATTAATATCATAAAATTGGCACATATGTAGTTAAAAAGTGCTTAGGATAAATGAAATCCTCGGCGAGATTAGTCAACCTTTGAAAATCGTGTTTAGTGAACACAACTTTAAAGCGTGAATTGTTTATTCATTTAAAAAATTACCGCAAATTTTGATGCAGAAATTCTATAAATAAATTTTTTTTTGAGAATAATGATTTTTATGACTAGCTCCATCAATGACTTGAAACTGTGGTTAGAGTTCAGCGAGCACTACTAAACACAATTATGTACCATTTTTTGGTACCAATATACCCAAAGGGTAGAGTAATAAACTACTGTGGGCAAAAAAGATTAAGAGAGAAAACCCATTGTTCGAAATATTTTTTTTTCCAGGTTGATATGACTATCAGCTACATCTGTGCCAAATATCACATCAAAAGAATTATTACAGTTTAATATACGCTTGCACTTCAACAAAGAAATTCTAATAATTTTTGTGTGCGGAATGAAATCTCTAGTGAAAGGTTAAGAATGTTGGAAAAGGCTTTCGGTAATAATCAATGGTCGCGAGCAAGTGTTTTTGTTGGGTATAAATTATTCAAAGGGGGCCGAGAAAACGGTAACGACGCACCACTTCCAGGACGGCCATCAACATCAACTGATGATCAACACGTCAATAAAATGAAGGAATAGGTGCTTGAGAATCGACAATTAACAGTTATAGATCTTACTTATTGTTGAAATATCGGAAGAATCAGTGAAAGCCATTTCGAAAGATCATTTGGGTCTAAGAAAAGCGAAAGCACTATTGATTCCAAAATCACTCGATTTTTTCGAAAGGATGTTGCGTTAACTTCTGTGAAGCAATGCTTTCCGACTACCAAGATACCATCGAACGTATTATTACTGACGATAAATCGGCCGAATATTGTGGGAAAAGTGAGTCGAAGTCGGAAAAACAATGTCAACGTAGATCAGATGCAAGGTTCATATGCAAGGTCGGACTGGAAAAAACGTTGGCACAAATGTGTTGAGCCAAGGAGAAATACTTTGGAGGGGACGACATAGATTTTGAAAGATTAAATTAGGAATTTCAAATTTATGGACAAAGTCTTACTATTTTGTGCTCATAGTAGTATGTATGTATATTTTAAGTTCCATTGTGTTACCTCACTTGTCGTCTTAAATATCAAGTTTTTCATACAGTTCGAATAAATATCCCATTTTTGGACAATTATCAATACAAGAAGTACAGGACTCTCACCTTAATCTCGCTTAGCGACTGACATATGTAAAAAATAAAATTAACAATAGCAACGGAAACCATAATATTCACTAGGTCTAGGTTTCAGATGACTTCAGCAACTTGCATTCTGTTAAACTAAAGATTTTCACCGACTAGACGACGATATTCAGGAAATAGAGGTATCTTGGTGTTGGCGATAACCTTCTTTAAACGTAAAAAATCTGAATTAATAAATTCATTTTATTAAATTATGTAATTAAATAAAATTGTGAAAATATATAATATACTGACAAAACCATTAATTTATTAATCTGCGCCCTTATAACAAACGTAGCAAACAATGTATTTTACCAAAGAGTTCCTAAATTTAAATAAAAATTTTGTGGTCTTCTAGAATTTGAACCCTAAAACAGCGCATATAATAAGTGAACAAACGCATTAAATTCCAACATTCCAAACATAAGTAAATATCAAGTGAATAAAGCATTTTAACATGTGACTACTTAAATCAGATCTTCGATTACCGGTAATAATCTGCGATTAATGTGTGGCACGTGATTTGCAAGCAAAAGCGGGAAATGTGTGCAATAAAGGCGATGCTTCACATAAGAAAGTGTTTGCTGTGTAGTGATATTATTACTCGTACTTAAAACAACAATATTCCGGCGGCGAGTCAATTTCAGTGCAAAAACGTGCAATTACATTTGGCAATGGATATGTTTCAACAAAACGACAAGTGTTGAAGATATTAGAAAAGAGTGCACACTACTAGACGCATAGTTGTAAAATTTTAAAGGAGACGGAGTGCAAAATATAACTAATTATTTCCGAGTAAAGAAAATACGTAATACCACATCAGCTCATATTTAGATATATACATACATATGTATATGTGAAAGTGTAAGTACATACATTAATTTGACTGTATGCAACCACACCAAATTAATGGTTTAGTAAATATGTAAGTATATGTATAAAGTTGCAATTAAATTATTACGAAATTTTTGTGGAAGGATATAAAATGTTATATACATGCGTATTGTCTTGGGAATGTCTGCATGGAAATATATGTTTGTCTAAGTAAGATTTATAATCCATAAGGTTGCGTTATTGCACGGAATTTCCGTATGAACAATGTTTGTTAAAAATGTTACTGACAATACTACTATAATGTGTTTAGACAAGAAAAATTAATATCTGTATATAGATTAGTCTGGTAGGCTAATGAACCACGCATTGACTAGTTTTGGTTCTTTGCAACACCAGATGGAGCTCAGTTACGAGGTGCATGAGGAGTAATCATCCTTTAGGTTGCCTACGCTTGACGCAAAGTTCAGCAGACTCTGTCGTCTCACTAACGGTACCTCTTCCCTTCTATCTAGTGCCACTATGAACTTTATACATTTCCGATGTACTAGACGTAGACGTAGAACGATTTAAATTTCCTTGCATGTATTTCTCAACGTTAATTACGGTTTCAGGGTAATGGACCAGCCACTATACCCTATCGCTCTAAGCCTTTGCTAATTTCTTAAAAATAAAATATCGATTTATAATTGGAATGCAACTTTGCATGTGTTTAATGAAAAATAGCGATTAGTTGATGGGTTTTAAACCTTAGAAAAACTACCAAAGCAAGAACACAAGCGAGCTGATTGTTAATCGAGTAGGCGGCTGTACAAAAGGAAAAACTGGTTTTCGATTATACATAGTTATAATGTACTCAATTTATTTGGTTGGGCGAAAAGGCTACAACCCAACAGTCAATTATTTTGGAGCATTAAAGACAGATTGTAAAATTATAATTGAATTCTTTCCATTTACCTCCTCCTTCGCCAATGAACCCAATTATTGCAAGTTAATTGCTGTACGCTCGTAAAAACTAGCTGATTTTGAATATGCATTCAGACTTTACAGTCATGAAGTTAATATTCCATTGTCTAAGCCAAAGGCATATTTTAAAATATTGATGTTTCGGATACATATTCTAATAACGAGTGTATTCTTTTCAGTTTTGCATTTTCAAGTAAATTGGGAAACAGAAAGTCTGATAATTGAGTACATAGTAAACTTAGGAATAATAAGCAACGAAGTGGTGCTTTCAATGTTTAACCCAAGATAAGGACAGCTAAAAAGTAGACTCCTTTTAGATTATTCTAGCTCTAACTAAAGAGTTGTTTTACACACGTGGTTTCCAAGTGAAAATAAAAGATATATAATTTAATGCTATGGGCAATAATAACTCTAATTTAACCATATGGGTTTCTCATTATCTTTTAAAAAATATTCCGAGCAAGTAATCGCAGCTGACTAGAATAAATTCCACCCGAGAGACTCAATTTTCGATCCCTTTTTGCACCAATGGAGGAATATTCTCTTCCTTGATGTCAGTGCTTTCGAATTTATCTGCGTTGACAAGCAACTAATCCCAGCGGTGTTAAATTGCAAAATCTGAAAGGTCACGCTACAGGTCCGCGATATAACCAAACCGTTCCCCAAAAATTTCATTTAATAAATTGATTGTTCTATGAAATTAAGGTTGTTTACATCGACATCTTTCATTGTAGACACAAATTCTGTAATCCAAAGCGTTTCCTATTGACTGCAACATTAAAGTCGGCTTCAAGATTCTCTCTGCCTTTAAAGAAGTCCCACCAAAATATGATTTTCTGAGAATTTAACTGTACCTCAAAAATGGCTTGTGGATTGTTATCACATATAGTGTTCTTCTTCTTCCTAATTGGCGTAGACACCCGAGCCGAGCTAACAACAGCGCGCCAGTCGTTTCTTCATTTCGCTACGTGGCGCCAATTGGATATTCCAAGCGAAGCCAGGTCCTTTTCCACTTGGTACTTCCAACGGAGTGGAAGTCTTCCTCTTCCTCTGCTTCCCCCGGCAGGTACTGCGTCGAATACTTTCAGAACTGGAGTGTTTTCGTCCATCCGGACAACTTGTCCTAGCCAGCGTAGCCGCTGTCTTTTAATTGACTGAACTATGTCAATGTCGTCGTATATCTCGTACAGCTCATCGTTCCATCGAATGCGATATTCGCCGTGGCCAATGCGCATAGGACCATAAATCTTTCGCAGAACTTGTCTCTCGAAAACTCGTAACGTCGACTCATCGGTTGCTGTCATCGTCCAAGCCTCTGCACCATAGAGCAGGACGGGAATTATGAGCGACTTATAGAGTTTGGCTTTTATTCGTCGAGAGAGGACTTTACTTTTCAATTGCCTACTCAGTCCGAAGTAACACCTGTTGGCAAGAGTTATTCTGCGTTGGATTTCTAGGCTGACATTGTTGGTGGTGTTTACATTGGTTCCAAGATAGACGAAATTATCTACGACTTCTCAGTTATGACTGTCACCAGTGACGTGAGAGCCAAGACGTGAATGCGATGAGTGTATTCTTGATGGCAGGAGATACTTCAACTTTCCCTGCCAGACCCTTTGCTTCCTTGTCCAGTCTGGAGAAAGCAGAAATAACGGCGCGGGTGTTGAGGCCGATGATATCAAAATCATCGGCATACGCCAGCAGCTGTACACTCTTATAAAAGATTGTACCTGCTCGATTAAGTTCTGCAGCTCGAATTATTTCCTCCAGCTGCAGGTTGAAGAAGTCGCACGATAGGGAGTCGACTTGTCTGAAACCTCGTTTGGTATCGAACGGCTCGGAAAGATCCGTCCCGATCCTGACGGAGCGTTTTGTGTTGCTCAACGTCACTTTACACAGCCGTATTAGTTTTGCGGGGATACCAAATTCAAAGATCGCGGCACAGAGGCAACTCCTTTTCGTGACGAAGAGGTGGTGTGAGTCGATTCTCATTTTACGGGTATTCTACAAAATTTGGCGCATGGTTAGTATCTGATCGGTTGTTGATTTTACGGGTATAACGCTACACTGATAAGGTCCAATCAGTTTGTTGACGGTGGGCTTTAATCTTTCACACAATACGCTCGATAGAACCTTATACGCGAGGTTATAGTGACTTATACCACTGTAGTTGGCGCAGATTGTGGGGTCTTCCTCTTTGTGGATTGGGCATAGCACACTTAAATTCCAATCGTTGGACTTGCTTTCGTCCGACCAAACTTTGCAAAGAAGCTGATGCATGCTCCTTATAAGCTCATCGCCGCCGTGTTTGAATTGCTCGACCGGTAATCCATCGGCCCAGCCACTATGTTGTTCTTCAGGCGGGCAATTGCTATTCGAACTTCTTTATGGTCGGGCAATGGAACGTCTGCTCTATCGTCATCGATTGGGGAATCGGGTTCGCCTTCTCCTGACGTTGTGCGTTCACTGCCATTCAGAAGGCTGGAGAAGTGTTCCCTCTTTAATTTAAGTATGCTCTGGGCATTGGTCACTAGATCACCTCTGGGGGTTCTACAAGAGTATGCTATGATCTTGAAACTTTCAAATAGCCGCCGTATCTTTTTCGAAGAATTTTCGAGCATTACCACTGTCGGCCAGCTTATCAAGCTCTTCGTACTCACGCATTTCGGCCTCTTTCTTTTTCCGTCTGCAAATGCGTCTCGCTTCTCTCGTCAACTCTCGGTATCTATCCCTAGGCAGCCTGTTTTCTCTCCGCTGCAACACGGCACTCCTCGCCGTACCAGCTGTTCTTTTGTACTTTCACAAAAAACAATGGTTTCGGTTGCTACTGTACGTAAGGAGTTTGAAATGCCGTCACACAGTTCCCTTATACCGAGTTGTTGAAGAGTGCTCTCAGAGAGCAGTAGTGTAAGCCGAGTAGAAAATCGTTCGGCTGTCTGTTGTGATTGCAGTTTCTCTACGTCGAACTTTACTTGTGTTTGTTGGCGTGCGTTTTTTGCTGCACAGAGGCGGGTGCGAATCTTGGCTGCAACAAGATAGGTGTCCGAGTCGATGTTAGGACGTCGGAGCGTCCTAAAACACTGGAGACGTGTCTTCCGTCTATCACAACATGATCGATCTGGTTGGTAGTTTTTCGATCCGGGACAGCCAGGTAGCTTGATGAATCTTTTTGTGCTGAAATATAGTACTACAGTTAACCATATTTCGGGCCCCGGCGAAGTCAATCAGCCTCAACCCATTTGGGGATGTTTCCTCGTGGAGACTGAATTTACCGACTGTAGTGCCAAAGATACCTTCTTTGCCCACCCTGGTGTTAAAGTCGCCAAGCATGATTTTGACATCGTGGCGGGGGTAGCTCTCATAAGTGCGCTCCAAGCACTCATAAAAGGCATCTTTGGTCACATCGTTATTCTCTTCCGTCGGGGCGTGGGCGCAAATCAGCGATATGTTGAAGAACCTCGCTTTGATGCGGATTGTGGCTAGACGTTCATTCACCGGAGTGAATGATAGTACTGGGCGACGGAGTCTCTCTCCCACCACGAATCCAACACAAAACTTGCGCTCCTTTATATGGCCACTGTAGTAAATGCCTCAAGGCCTACTCGTCTTTGTTCTTGTCCCGTCCATCGCATTTCTTGGACGGCGGTGATGTCAGCCATTATTTTCGCGAGGACATATACCAGCTGGGCAGCGGCACCTTCCCAATTAAGGGTCCGGACATTCCAGGTGCATGCCCTCAAATCGTAGTCCTTATTTCGTTTGCCATGGTCGTCATCAAAAGGTGGGTCTCTCATCCGAGGCTTGTTGCTCCTTTCATTGCGGGTGTTTGTTTACGTGGCGGGTCCCAAACCCAGCGCACAACCCTATATAGGGGATATTTCGCCTTCTCACTGTAGCTCGCCTTCAAACGGATGTTCTTAGGCTACCCAGAGGATACTTGGTCAAAGACCGGAATGGCGATCAGAGAACTTTCCTCACTTGCGTTAACTTCTACACATGGCTCCATCCTCCAAAATAGTGTTACAATTCTGTTTTTTAACCTACACATTAAAATAAAAGTGAGCTTAATCTCTGAATAAGATTTTTTTGTGAAAACCGAAGTCGGTGATTAACTCCCTTTGGTTCAGTAAGTAAAATGAGTACAGGTCAAGTTACAGCTGTCAAAAAGCCCAACTCTGAAAAAAGTATTGCCTCATTGAAAACCAAACATACTACTGTGGGCAAAAACTAGTAATACTATTATCTTATTTTATTTAATTCAACAAAGAAGTTTTTTTAAATTTTGTGAGCGGAATCAAATTTCTGGGCCGAAACGTTCAGAACGTGGGAGAAGACTTTCAGTGATAATTGTTTGTCGCGAGAAAAGGTTTTTGGTGGCTACAAATACAAAGAGGGTCGAGAACGCGTTTACGACGAACAACGTCCACGACGGACATCGATATTAACTGATGATCAAACCATCAATACAGTAAATGAATTGATGTCTGAGAATCGACAATTAACATTCAGAGATCTTACTGCCTTCGCTGAAATATCGGAAGCATGAGTGAAGACCATTTTGAAAGATAATTTGGGCCAAAGAAAAGTAAAAGTGTGATTGGTTCCAAAACCACTAAATTTTTAAACGCTTGCAACCAGTTGCAACAGAGTGTAATAGTTTTGCTCACCTAACCGTTGTACGTGTCACCCAAAACCAAACGAGATAGATATGGGGTTATATAAGTAAAATGATCATGATGACGAAAGATAAAAAAGTTGAAGTCCGGGTGATCGCCGTCTGTACGACCATCCATCCGTGCAAGCTGTAGCGTAAAGAAAATTTGAGATATCTTAATGAAACTTGTTGTTGTACATGTTTCTTAGTAAAATTACGAGTTCGTAGATGGGTGTAATCGAATCACTGCCATGCCCACAAATCGCCATTAACCGAAAAAATATAAAGTGCCATAACTAAGCACTAATTTAGGATATAAAGCTGTAATGTGGTACAGGTGGTCGCAGTAGCAAAGGTCAATTTTGGGCGAAAAAATTTTGAAAAAGTGGGCGTGGCCCCGCCCTCTAACAAGTTTAATGTTCATATCTCCTAAACCACTTAAGCTACAAAAACCAAATTTGCTGAGGGCAAATATTATAAGAACTCGTACCGACAGTGCGAAAATTAGTGAAACCGGAGAGTAACCCGTCTCACTCGCCATATAACGGTTCTGTTAAAAACTACTTAAAGCGCGATAAATCAATAACTGAATAGGCCAGAGACAATAAATTTTACCACCGATATGGTGTTAGAGAGCTTTATAGGAATCAGTGTGAAAATCTGTCGATGGGCGTGGCAACACAGTGCGTTCTTCTTAAATTTGTATGCCATTTTTGAATATTGTAAAAATTAACAAAATCGGACAATAACCACGCCTACTTCCCATATAGCACAACTTTAAATTTCAATTGATTCGTTCAGTTTCGGGTACACAATTCAATAAGCAATTAATATATCGGGATAAAACTTTTCAAGAACAATTTCTTTAGTGTGTGCCACTTTATGACCAAAAATTGTTTAAACCTAATAAAAACTGTTCAAGACCGGTACCGAATATTGTGTATCTCACTTTTTCCGATGTCCGTATGTCAAAAATGGGTTGAATCGGAATAATACTTTCCTTAGACCCCATATACTTAATGTAAATATTTATGAACTTCCGAGTGACTTTTGTACCATATATATATCGGCCAATATGTCAGTTATCCGAATTACATTCTGTCAAGAAAGCATTAGGAATTCTTCATTTCCCCCTCTCATCTCGCGCTTATATGGAATACAGATAATATTTTTTTCTTGGTTGGTATAACTGTCCTTAATTATGATGCCAAAAATTAGCGCGATCTGTCAACCAGTGAGTTTAAAACAGCTGTTTATGTCAGTCGACCTCAGTAGTGTTTGTCGAATCTTACAAAATTTTTTAACGTATTTGTGTTAAATTTTGGCCAAACACTCAACAAATATCTTTGAACAAGTACCAAGTTTCCCTGATTTAGCTCCATGTGACTTTCACCTTTCTTCACACTGAAATATCTACTTCGGGGAACACGCTTCGACAAATCGTCAAATTCGACGCGAGAGTTGAAGGCCATCCCGGGAAGTACCTATAAATGTTTTGACGACGATGACGATTGATTGACGATTGGGAGTAGCGTTGGCACATGTGCATCGCTTCAAATTGATGTTACTTTGAAAGCGTTAAAATAAATTTTAATGATGTGTGACAAATTTTCGTTTTATTTATAAATTCCGTATACTTTCTTGACAGAACGTAAGCATGAATTGCTACATTGAAGGCTATTCCGGATATTGACTTTAACAAATGTTTCGAGGATTGGATAAAACGTTAGCACAAGTGTAGTATTGGGATTACTTTGAGGGGGACGATATAGATTTTGAAGAATAAATTAAGAATTTTAAAATCATGAACAAAGTTGTACTAGTTTTAGATCATAGTAATACATGCATATGTTAAGAAATACCTATATATCCAATTGCGATCTTTGTGATGCACCCAAATAGCTACTGGTTATAATTCAAAATGTCCTGAACAAGGAATTACGGGTTTTCTAAATAAATTTCGCCAATTGTTGACAACATACTGTTTGAAACATTAAACAGGTGATTTATACAAATGAGCTCGAAGGAGATTTACAGGGGTTTTCGCAGCTACTGAAAATTAAAATTGCGGATGTAAGTATGTGCATAGATATGCACATTGTTAAGCAAGCTTCGAATACAAGACTAGCATGTCCTTTGTTTGTCCTCCCAAGGAAAAATACACGAAAAATGAGAAAATGAGTCGAGCTTAAAGTTAAAGAGGGGAGTCACATTTTAATATGCAAACAATTCATACATGCTACATCGCTTCTTCAAAGCAGAGACCTGATGTGTACCAGACTTTGTGTGCAATTTAAAAGTGTGGCGGGCAAATCCCAAATGGTAGGATACCTTTTATGTTTTTTATTGTAAGGAATGTGTTGTTTTATTTTGTTGTGTATTTCTGTTCCGTTTGGTTAGCTTTGCTGATATTTTTGTTTTCACACACAATGACCTTCTTTGGCAGGTAATCACAGAGAAGAAGTGAGTAGATTGTTGCTGTTGTACGAATGCGTGTTTATAAAAGTGTGTGTGAGCTGCAATAACGATATATGTATGTACTCGCATGCGGTCAATTGGGTTATAAAAAGTACGCATTATATGGTTTATTTGGCACATTGATTTCATAGTCTTTTTCGTTTTTACCTTTTAATCTCGAAATTCGCTCAGACAAATGTACTTGCATGCAAAACCTTACGGTTCTAGAAACGATTTCGAGCCAGCGATTTTAAAAATTTCTTCGTCAGCTTTTGAGATATCGATACGAAATTTAATACAACTGTGAATTTTGATATATAATTGATAATTTTTCTAAATTGGCCAGAACAGCCAACTTTAATATACATCTCCCTTACGACCGATTATTCATCTGATGGACTATCTCGCGGCGTATATAGCAAATAAACAAATGTACAGACCGACTGATCATTCATGAATATTTTTATGGTCTCCGACGTTTCCTTCGGGGTTCCACAATAAGCCAAGCGAATACCCTATCACGGCTTCTTTGGCAGGAATGAATAAGATGAACTAATTTTCGAGTACTTGCGTATATCATTCCATAATGAGTTGCAAAAATTACTAAATACTATGAAAAACATCTAAGAAAGAACTATGTTCGGCAATAACCGAAAATTTCAAACTACTGCAACTTGCAAAAATTAAAGCCAGGAAAATACTTTCTGGTACATAAGGCTTATGAGTTATATGGAGTCTAAGGCAAGTTTTTACTAGGTTGCACCGTTATTAGAAAAACACGCTCTCTCAGTTTTATTAAGACAAGTCACACAATCCGATATATGCGGCATAAATTCGGTATATAGGGGCTAAAAAAGTAGTAGAAAGCGAGACGCATTTGCAGACAAAACAAAAGAGAGTCCGAAATGCGTGAGTATGAAGAGCGTCAAAAGCTGGTCGACAGCGTAATGCTCGAAAATTCTACAAATAGACGCGGCGACCAACAGAAATTTTCAAGACCGAAATCTCCAGTCTGGATTAGAAAGCGAAGCAAATAGGTCTAGTAGTGAATGAAGGGAAGACGAAATATCTCATGCCATCAAACAAATATTCGTCGCATACGCGACTTGTCTCTCACGTTACTGCTGACAGTCATAAAATTAACAGAAAACTCTTGCCAACAGGTGCTACTTCGGACTGAGGAGGCAATTGAGAAGTAAAGTTTTCTCTCGATGAACAAAAACCAATCTCTGCAAGTCAATCATCACCCCCGTCCTGCTGTATGGTGCAGAGGCTTGAACAATGACAACATCTGATGAGCTGGCGTTACATATTTTCGAGAGAAAGGTTTCGAGGAGAATTTATGATCCTTTGCGCGTTGACAACAGCGAGTATCGAAGTCGTTGAAACGATGAGCAAGACATACGACGACATTGAACAGTTCAGCGAATTAAGAGCGGCTACGCTGGCTAGGTCATGTCGTCCGTATGTAAGAAAATACTCTAGCTCAGAGATTATTCGTGGCAGTACCCGCCGGTGGAAGCAGAGGAAGAGGAAGACCTCAACTTGGTGTTAAAGATCAGGTCGAGAAGGAGCTGGCTACACTTGGAATCTCCAATTGGCGCCAAATAGCGAAAAGGAAGACTGGCGCGCTGTTGTTAACAAAGCTATAACGCGTAGTCAGTGTAAACGCTAATAAAAAAGAAGTTTTTAACATCCAAAAGATAATGTCGGCCTCTAAAAAAACAAACGTATATAATTGACCAGTTTGATGGGTTGAGTCGATTTAGCCGTGTCCGTATGTCATTCTGGATATATGTAGAAGGGATTAGTTCTTAGACTTTGAGATAGCGATCTGAAACTTTGCACACGTTCTTTTCGTACCAAGGTTCCACTATCGTTCAATTATATTTGCCTTAGGCAATACTGCAATCTATGAATAAATTGATATGATGAAATCACTATGGCATATAGCTTTCATATGAACTGACCGATAGAACTCAGGCAGTTGTACTAAAATATCTTCACGAAATTTGGCACAGATTATAATGCATCCCTGCAGTCTCCGAAGAAGCGGCAATGATCGGAACACTATAGCACATTGCTGCTATATTAGCTGACCGATTAAAATCAAGATAAAAACATTTTTATGAGGGTAACGTTTTTTATTGTTTATGAATATTTTGACTATAAGATTATGGTAGGTGGGGTTGTGTAAAATGTAAGTCGTGTTTTGTAGTTTCCAAAGCATTCTCAGCTGCTGATTATACTTAATAAAAAATAAATAAGTTTCAAAATGTTTGATTTTGCTCTTTCAATTACACAGGTCAATACGATTTTTGGGTCTGACATCTACATATTAATTAATTAATTTTTTTTTCCGGTTAAAGTTTGCTTTCGTAGAAATTAGAGCAATTTTTCGATTTTTAAGCAGAAATGACTGATTTTTATATTTTTTCTACAATTTTACTATAGATTATAATTAGAAAACTTTTTTTTTAGATACAAGAGTTGTTTTTATTCAAGATGTGTGATAAATAATAATATGTAAATGTAAAATAACAAGAAATTACTGTCTAAAAGTGCAAATTTTTTGTATTTCTTTTATGCTCATATGAGCTCTCTCGTATTAAACCCCATATATACTTATCGATGTAGATCAGCCAAAAGCAAACTTAAAGAACTAAAGATTAACATTTAAGTGTTTTTCAATGTCTAGAATCAGAATCAAAGCATGAGAACAGAAACCCAAAAAAAAATATTTTTTTTGTTGACCGGTGTTATTTTTGGAGTATGATAATTCAAACTTGTTGAGTTTAGTGGAAAATTCGAGTGAACTCAAAAGATGATCATATTTTGGCCTTACGCACGAATTTTATTTCAAATGTTCTGCGGTAACATATGTACCTTCAATATGAGTGCCACAAATCACCGAAGTAATGACATAGGAATATTAGTGTGCTTTGTAATCCTAACACACATGTGACACCTATGGGTTTTACAAACTTTACATTATTTTGCTTTTAAGGCATTAATAAAGACATGAAGGATTATAACTGGTATTAAATACATTTTGAATTAGGAAGGAAGTTTACTGGTCGCTTGAGTGAATTAGAGGAGAGACCTGTCGTGTACCCTTAGTTCACAAGAATCTTGTCCTAATGTATAGCCTTTACCTTTTGTCGCAATCACACTTTTAGATATATTTACAAACGTATGTGTATTTGGAGTGTAATTCTGTAGGTATGTGTCTTCATTTGTGTGTTTAATTTTTTAGCTAGTCTAAAATGGCGGTACGCTATTCACAACTCCTTATACATATTTAATGAAACGCGACCTTTTTGACATCATTCTGAAATATTTACTCTTTGCTTTTCCTCGTCCTTATTTGCAGCCTTTTCGCGTCCGTTTAACTAATAAATTGTCTCTTCCGTGGATCCACCAAAAACTGTTCATTTGCTATTGAAAAGTACATCGCTTCTTTGTCGTCTCACCTATTAATGTATGTCTTCCGATCCGATGGATGATAAGCGAGCGATTGGGAAAATGAGTAAACGGCGAAAACCTTAATTTGATTATACAGCTACCAAACGTTGGAGTAAAACGCCTCGCCAGCTGCCACTTGCCAGCGCAAGAACGACTGATATTATTGTGTTACTCGTGATAGCCTTTCTGGTCGTCATCGTTACAACCAGTACAGGTGAGTGGAATAAAAGCAAATACATTTATTTATGTTTATGTGTGCATTTTAAGCCATACGTAGACGTATGTTTACATCCATACGTAGATGCAGAACTTATTGTATATGTGTACGAATACGAAAAAAGGCAGGAATGCAATTAATATTAAAATTGATAATTGAAATTTATGTATTTGTGGTTGCATCAGCACACAATTCGGTATTTAACTTGTGGTATGCCTCTACGTTAACAAACATGAGGGTGGTACTCAATCAGGAAATTTACTCTATTCAGAGTGCCGCCTGGCTATCCGTGTAAGTGTGAATTACTGCTTTCTCTATCCTGCGGTAGTTGTTCAGTTTCACAAACTCTTATGTATGCCTAATACTTCCATTCGGAGCTACTAGGTGAGTTTGGTCGACAGAAATATGAAGATATCAATATCCTCGGAGTACGCTATACCCACATCCCTGCCCCGCAGTCCTTTGAATTCCATTAATTTTTCTGATGTTATATTGTTTATTTAATGCTGACCACCAAGCCAATTCTAGATACCAAGTGCAGCCTGGTATTTTTCCACCTAATCTCTCCAACGGAGTACTGAATCGAAAACTTTCAAAGCTTTCTTCAACTTTCTTTCATCCTGAAAACATACCTAGCCAACGCAAACAACGTACAGCTATTCTATTTTCTTGCTGTTGACTATGAGATCAGAGTGCTTTACTATAGTTGCAGCTTGTTCTTGTTGAACATGCATTGCCGAGGATTGCTGACTACCACAGAAGGCCGTGTTCATTAAATCCTCAGAGACCTGGAGAGTCACCAGCAGAGAAGAGTTAGCAATGCCCTCAGTCTTTTGAAAAGCAATATCAATCTTTATACAGTATCTTTCTCATCCTAGTTGTCCTTAAGACATCCATTTTTCCGAATGCTGAAGAGTATCCAGGAGTGATCTCACATAGATGGCCCCTCGAAGACCATCCAGTTCTCTATCCGTTGATCCTCTGATAAGATCCTGGACTTCCTCCCACCCTGAAAATCTATCCAAACCTGGTTTATCGACTCTAATACATAAATTTAGTATGTAGTGCAAAAGAAACTCACTTCTGATGTTCGCACTGGAGCCTCAATAAGGTGTGTCTTGTGTTTGCGTCTACCCTATTGGGATGTCTTTTCCTTTATTGACATCTTTTAGTTTCTTGAGTTTGTCAGGTGGCTTGTCCCCGTCATGACCACTGTAGTGTTTGCTGTGCTGTAATTGGAATAAAGAAGTGCATTTATATCTTTATTGATGGGAATTGGTTTAGATTCGTTCCGTGCCGATTTATCTATATACGTGTTCTAAAATTAGCTTCCCGGAAATATGCTAATTTTACAGAAGAATTTTTTTCACCTGGCTCCTCAACATTGGCATTCAAATGCGAGCATAAGGTCTCTTTCGGATGTCCTTAACGGATACGTACTTAAGTTTGATGCTGTCAAGAAGTCCAAGAAGGCCTGCCGCCAGATTATCGAGTATCTGACGTCGATCTCTATCCAACTTTCCTGAATCGTGTTTGGTATGGAAGAGGATTTATCTATAATGAAAACCTGGAGGCTGTCCCTGGCAACATTGATGAAATTAATTTCTATTGTGTTCAGCTTGGCTACGATATCTTTTAATTTTTTTAACAGCATTTTCAACGAGGTTTTCTTCTCAGGAAACACTCGTATTCCTTCTTTAATTGCTTTAAACGCTTTATCTCTTCTACATCAACCTGTTGATGTATCAGCTTTCATTCAGTTGATTTTGAGACTTTTCACGCTGTATCAAACGTTTCGCAGGCAGTGTAGGCAGGGCTTTGGGTGGTAACCTCTGTTATTACTGCTGTAACTACTGGTGTACTTTGGCTGATACATCGTTTCCAGACTGGTAAGAAGGTTGATCTTAATTTCCTAATTATCTTCTAAATGAAATCGCATGATTTGCAACCCGTGAACAGATATCTGTTTATACGGGGTATATTGAGAATGTCACGAAGTTTGTAACAAGCTAGTTTCGGGGCCTCTATAAAAATTGCTGAAGGTAATGCAAAGCTGTTATCTTCTTCTTTATTGGCGTAGACACCGCTTACGCGATTATAGCCGAGTTGACAACAGCGCGCCAGTCGTTTCTTCTTTTCGCTACGTGGCGCCAATTGGATATTCCAAGCGAATCTAAGTCCTTCTCCACTTGGTCCTTCCAACACAGTGGAGGTCTTTCTCTTCCTCTGGTTCCCTCGGCGGGTGCTGCGTCGAATACTTTCAGAGCTGGAGTGTTTTCGTCCATCCGGATAACATGACCTAGCCAGCGTAGCCGCTGTCTTTTAATTCGCTGAACTATGTCAATGTCGTCGTATATATCGTACAGTTCATCGTTCCATCGAATGCGGTATTCGCCGTGGCCAACGCGCAAAGGACAATAAATCTTTCGCAGAACTTTTCTCTCGAAAACTCGCAACGTCGACTCATCAGTTGTTGTCATCGTCCAACCTCTTCTCCATATAGTAGGACGGGAATAATGAGTGACTTTTAGAGTTTAATTTTTGCTCATCGAGAGAGGACTTTACTTCTGAACTGCCTACTCAGTCCGTAATAGCACCTGTTGGCAAGAGTTATCCTGCGGTGGATTTCTAGGCTGACATTGTTGGTGGTGCTTACATTGGTTCCAAGATAGACGAAATTATCTACGACTTCAAAGTTATGACTGTCAACAGTGAGGTGAGAGCCAAGACGCGAATGCGATAAGTGTTTGCTTGATGGCAGGAGATACTTCATCTTGCCCTCGTTCACTGCCAGACCTATTTGCTTTGCTTCCTTGTCCAGTCTGGAGAAAGCAGAAATAACGGCACGAGTGTAGAGGGCGATGATATCAATATCATCGGCATACGTCAGCAGCTGTACACTCTTATAGAAGATGGTGCCTTCTCTGTTTAGATCTGCAGCTCGAATTATTTTCTCTAAAAGTAAGTGGAAAAAGTCACACAAAAGGGGGTCGCCATGTCTGAAACCTCGTTTGGTATCGAACGGCTCGGAGAGGTCCTTCCCGATCCTGACAAAATCTGTTATAATGGGTTAAAATTGCTTGTTGTTGTAGATAGATTACAATTCAATTGTTCTCTAAATAGCTAGCTTAATTTAGGTTAGTAGGCATAAGCACTATACCTTTTAAAAAAAGACCTACCCTAGCTTTCACATACAAATACGAAGGTCGCAATGTATTTGAACTGGTCTGAAATGATATAAAAGTTTAAATAATCGATCGTATTTAATTAATGCGCATTTTTGTAGGCTGAGTGTAATATCGTACCACATGTTTTTTACATAAAACATTGTATTTTAGCCCCAGTTAAGTTTTAAGACGAAAAATTAAGCAGTTTTATTGGAAATAAAGTGAGGACTACAACTTAGTTAATTAGCTTAATTTACAAAGTCGTAATTACATAAAACAAGGACCTGGCATCTGGTAAATCAATTATCCGTGAATACAACTCATTCGGCATTTTGATTGGAGCGATTTTAGGCACCCAGGCCTTTAGGTCATTGTGAAATCACCTGGCCGAAAATCGGTTACTCTATAATATCCCTTCTTAACCATCTTCTGCTCCTAATGAAATTACTCAGTACAAAAAGTTGTATCTATTCAACCTTCGAGATACCGCCAAGAAACTCTGCACCGACAATTGTGATTATTTTGTTAAACAAAGTTTTGCATTCGCATAGGTAATGTTCTATAGTCTCCTCTTCTTGAGTGATTTTAAAATAGTCTCTATTACAATAGCCTCTAGTTCGCTGGCATATCTGCCAATTAGACAGTGACTTGTTAGCATTCCTACTAGAGTTCTAATGTCATTCCTTTTGAATTTTAATAGACGGCATGAGCGGTCTCTGTTCCATCGGGACTAAGTTATATTTATAATATTACTAGCTGCCCCCAGGCGTTGTCCTGCGTGAAATGATGTGTTTTGAAATGAAAATCAAGTTGAATTAACGTTGTGTTAAAAATCATTTATTTTCGATTTTTATAAAATTGTTTAAATGTAACGCAGCTTGAAAAAGATGGTGAGCAAATCCCCAATTTAAAAGGATACGCACAATGCACTTACACCCGCGATTAAGCATACAAATGAAAATGCGCGAGCGATTTCGTGTATAATTTATTTAATTTTAATTTTCTTTTAAATTGTTTATATATTTAGAATACAATGTAATTTTAAATGTATCTAAATAGAAGGAACTGTGATGTTTTAAATAATCGCAGTGCGAAATTGTTGTTGAATCTTATAGATATAATGAACGAAAACTGCTCCCAGGAACCGGGTTGAGACGAAGTCTAGCAAAAGTCCAATTGAATTATGTGTCGACGCAGCACAATGTATAACCGAGAACGAAAGTTGATGATCGATTTGTATGTAATGAATTGTGAAAACGAATTGGGATGTATCTGCCCAGGAGACCATCCTTTATGCTGAGTGGGTTGATGTGGTGTGGTGAGTTGTGTTGTGTACGAGTGTGGTGTCATCGACTATGGTAGTTTCCAATTTGTTCCCATATGCGGTGTATTGGGGATCATGTGATGTACACAGTGGTTTTGTTAGGGTGCGCCATTTTATACCGGGTAGGTTGGGGAGGCTTAACTTATTTAAACAGATGGTTTTCCAACTCGTCACGTATATCTGGCCTTGTGAAAAACATGGCATTTCCAGATTTATGCCACACACTTCTAGCGTCTATCCTTGTATCCTGTCGATTGTCATCGCAAATGCAATTTTCGCTGGAAACTGAATACGTTCGAACTGAAATGGCAATTTGTTGGAGAGCAAAAGGAATTTGTGGAATCAAGCGTTCTGCTCCTTGTATTTGATAGTTGCGGCACAGTCAGTTGGGTTCAATTACAAAATTTCGGCGCATGAAGATTGCGAAACATAATAATGACCAACTTTGAGACGCAAATAATGCGACGGCATACCAAGCCTCTCCAAAGATTTTAGAAACTCCACTGGATATTTCACAGCTTCGTATTTTTGTAGCTACGACAATTTGGCCAACGTTCGGATAAACATTCGACATATGATGAGTTCATATTTCGTTGAAGTGAATTGACAAAAGGCAGGTGAAATTGATATCAAACCACTGTAAGTATCGACCGGAATTTGCCTATTTCCAATTCTTATCGGATACGATGCAAAGTGTTTTCGGCAATGTAATTTTTGTTCGTATCCCATACCTGACGCGGATTTGAAGGCTGATACAGTACGCAATGACTCAAATGAAATTAAACCACTTACTGGCTGTAATGTATTCCCTAGGTTGAAATACACTCTTTGGCCATTCTCCAAATTAACTGTGAGACGCACAACAGTCGGAAAACGTTAATTGCAGTTTATGTATCGACCCATTTGATACTTGCTGATCTCATCTCGTTCAAAGCCAATAACCGCCAATAACCTAAACGAGGTTTGATTTTTAGTTCAGTACAGTTTCAGGAGGAACCCCAATAGCACAGTATTCAAACAGTAATATGGCTGGGGATACAAAAAGTGACCAAGATGTATGACAGGTCATACCGACCATAAGCTTAGCTGGGGACCTTAAATATCCTAGTGTCGAATAGAACTTACGGGTACTTGGCGCCATTTCTAATAAGGTAGCTTTAATTACGTAGCGGACCTACTTTCCCCAACACTGATGGATCCTAGTTATGAGCCAAAACAACAACAATATTAAAGGATTAAAGACGTCCGGCTCTCCTGGGGAAACACGGAGGCAATTAGTTGTTCCGCGAACAAAGACTGGTACAAATTGTGGATATAAAGTGAACCCTACCTTCAGGAAGGCAACAACACATATGGTAGTTTAATTACATTACAAGGAGCCTTCCAAAGTAAACAGGACTTAAAAAAACAGAACAATTGGTTTTTTCGGTAAAATCAATTTATTTTATTCGAAAAAAACCATGTCGAACATGTATTTTAGCTCGTTGTTCGGTATGGCCGCCAGTATGCCGGTGCAAGCCTTTTGAATGGCCTCTACATCTGCATAGCGCTTTCCTTTCATGGGTAAATGCATTTTTCCAAAAAGGAAAAAGTCGCACAGTGCCATATCAGGTGAATACAGGGAGTGGTTAATAGTTAAAATGTGATTTTAGTTCAAGTAATCGGTTAATGATGTCCTTCGAATTTTGGATTCTGAGAAATTTTTGGTCGTCAGTCAATTTATGCTTAACAAACCGAGCACACACCTTTCGTAAGCCCAAATGTTCGGTCAAAATGCGATAAATAGATGTGTTGGATAGTTTCTATTCCATTTTCATGAATTTCAATGATGATTCCGGCTGATTTTTGATGAATTCCACACATGTTGATCGTCATTTATGTCCTCACGATCACTTGGAAAACGTTGTAAATATTAAAACCACTCGTGCACTCTACTATGGGATAGGCAATCATCGTCATAAACTTGAACTTCAATTGAATCGTTTCGCTAAAAATTTTGCCAATTTTAAAGTACGTCGTACTATGCCCAATACTGAACCGACATAACTGCTCAGCGGAATCGCGTTTTATTTCTTCTTGAAGAACCACATGTCTAAAACAGACACCCTTTATCAATTTGTTACCACCAACCACTGTCACCTCACACCATTGCCGCTAACAAACACTTTTCCGGACATTTTTCCAATCCAACAAACAAGTAAGTAAAGAAACAACGTTGTAAAGCAAAGACAAACCCTTGCCAACTCCGGCAACTGTTTGCTCGGGCTTTCTAAAAGGTCTTTCTGGAACAAAAGCGGCAACGGCACCTCCTACATATCTGTTAACATTATAAAGAACTCGGCGCAAGTGTTCTGCTGGTAAGGTAGATTTTCCAAAGAGCCAAGACAGCAGTTTGTCTTGAGACATTGTGAGCGGCGCTGCTGCTAATACTTGATACCCATGAGACAGCAACGCAAAGCATATAAATGGGCTTAAGCAAACAGTTGGAAGAAGCGAAGGAAGGGACTAAAAAATTGTGTAAATAGAAAAAATATTTGTGAAACAAAAAACAGAAAGATAATATCTAGGTGGCTTGGGCATGATTGCAGCCCGGCTTGAAGTGCTTCTTCTGTTATCTACTGTTAGCATCAGCAATCATCGCATTTAACGTTACTTTCTCAGACACACAAATAAAATCTTTTAATGTTTAGAGTTTTATCTGTAAATTGTCATCCCATAACTGTATATGCACATATAAACAATGTGACAAATTGATACGTATCCTGGTGCTTCATATTTATTTACTCCTTCTTTGCTTTATTTATTTTTTATGTTTGTTCTTTCAGATGCTTCCAACTACTTTGACACCCAAGGACCTAATTTTTCGCATGAGCCACCATCACGCATCGAATTCACCAACAATGCTGGCAGCATTGCCGATTGCATAGCGCATGGCAATCCACCGCCGAATGTCGAATGGCTGGACAAGGACAATAATCCCATCACCTCGATACCGAAGGTAAGATTTATTCTGTCTAAAACTTAGATAGCGGTTACAGGAAGTAGCACAAAACCTATATGCAAAACTTTCTTTATTTTTAACTCTATTAACCCTTTTTTGTATCCGCTTTAACAGTTTTCTTTAAATGCATTGAAGAAAATCTTTTGCGCGAGTGGATCGAAGTTAAGAGGGAGGGTAGAATGTTAAATCTTCTGTTGTAAGCTCTCCAACAACTACAGACTACCAGATTACTGTAGTGTCTTTGAAGCGGAGGAAACTGCGTTCAAGGAAGTATACGATGTGTTGCTCCGAAGTGCAGCTTTCTGCAGAGAGGAGTGCATTCACTCCAACAGCCAACTTTGAGCCCGCCGACTGTGCGCTCAAAACTAGTCAAGGTGTGCAGGACCTTGTAAGCAGTAGCAGTCATAGATTTGTATGCCATGAACTTTCTAGACAGGGCACCCTTACCTCAATTTCTTCCGATTAGAAAAGAGCGAGATCAAGACACTTCGTCGATCTATGAAGATGACGCGATATGCTTTTTGTAGTTTATGAGTAGCACAAAGGACGAACATCAAGTGAGATCCATAATTTAGTATTAACCCTACGACCTCATCCAACCTAACCACGGCGATTTCCTTACTTCATTCTTTGAATCGATGTTATCGATCAAAAAGTGACAGCAGCTTTTGGTCATCGGTCGTAAAATGCATTTTAAACAAATAGCAAATATTACATTTTGTTTTAAACTTGGGCAAACGTTTACTGAAACATTTCAAATGACAAAAAAGGTTTATGGTGATCAATGCCTATCCCGTAGTAATGTGCATGAGTGGTTTAAGCGATTCCAAGAAGGTCGTGAGGACCTCTGTGACGATCAGAAGTCGGTCGTCTTCAGAAGTCAAAAATAAAGACAACGCTGATTTGGTTTTACGATTCCGAGGGTATTGTACACCGAGAGTTCGTCCCACCTGGTCAAACAATCAATGCTGTGTTTTACATTGGTGTTATGAAGTGTCCTTTGTCACGGGTTCGTCGTGCTCGACCACAATACCGTGAGGCAGGGTCCTGGCGCCTGTTGCACGATAATGCGCTGTGTCATCGGTCGACGCTTGTCACTGATTTTTTGAAAAAACTCCATATTAACCATTAATCACTCACCCTACTCACCTGATCTGAGACCCTGTGATTTTTACCTATTTGGAAAACTTCATTTGCCCATGAAAGGACACTGATTTCAGGACATTTCAGCTATCCAAAAGGCGACGACCGATATTCTCAAGAGCTTTCCGAAAAGTGACCCTAAACACTCATTTGAAGCGCTAATTGACCGGGCTAAACGTTGTTTCGAAGCACAAGGAAACTACTTTGAATAAATACCATATTCAGACATCGCGGCATAAATGAAACTCCTTTTCGTGCTGTCAAAATCACGGATTTTTTCCAAGATTTGGCACATGGTGAATATCTGGTCAGTTGTTGATTTTCCAGGCCTACACAACGCTTATAAGGTCCAATCATTTTGTTGACGGTGGGTTTTAATCTTTCACACAATGCGCGATAGAATATTATACGCGATGTTTAGGAGGCTTATCCCACGGTGGTTGGCGCAGATTGTGGGGTCTACCTTTTTGTCGATTGGGCAGAGTTTTCGTTCAACCATATTCTGCAAATAAGTTGGTGCATGCTCCTTATCCGTTTTTTGCCACCGTATTTGACTAGCTCGACCGGCAATCCATCGGCCACGTCGCTTTTTTGTTCTTCAGACGGGTAATTTCTATTCGTGGTTCTTCATGATCCGCCTATGCAACGTCTGCTCCATCGTCATATATTAGAGAATCGGGTTCGCCTTCTCCCGGCGTTATGCTTTCACTGCCATTCAGCAGGTTGGAGCAGTGTTCCCTCAATAATTTTAGTATGCTCTGAGCATCGGTTACTCTGGGGATTTCACAATAGTATGCTTTGTTCTTGAAAGCTTCTATTAGTCACCCCTTTTTTCAGAATTTTTCAGTATTATGCCTGTCGGACAGCTTGTCAAGCTCGTATTTCGGCCTTCATTTTGTTTTTTCTGTAAATGCGTCTCGTTTCCCTCTTCGGTATCTATCCCACTTCCACGGGGTTTGGTCGATTGTAAAGTTTCGAGGTAGGCAGTCTGTATAGTATTGTGACTGGTATTTGACTTTCCACGTATTATTATTTTCAAAGACTTTATTTAGACAAAAGATCCCTCGATCTTTTGGTCTGATTAGGTTAAGCAAACTTTCAGAAATATACTATTCGTAAAACGCTTAGTCTGGAAGTAATATTAGCTTTAGTTATTCTACATTCTCTTCTATAGGTCTTGGTCGTCAACAGTCTGAAAAACTTGAAAATTGTTGCTGCCGGGTTATTGCCTATGCAGACGATGTACTACTCATGGTCAAAAGAAGGGTATCGTAACTAATTTGAGGGCCGAAAGTGTCCTCGCTATTAACCAATATATATACTAACCTTGATCTCACCAGCCGAGTCACTTTGCGATAAGACTAGTTTAGGTGTCAGGCCACAGTAGACCCGTTACCGTTAAAATGGTAACGGGTCGAGACTCCCCTCTTCTCTTGTGTACGACTGTACGATCTGCACAAGCTTACGCGGCGAGGTGAAACTATCTCAATATTTCCTTCTTGAATGTACCGCGTTTGCGTAACCAAGAGCACTACTTAGAAGCTCAGACAGTCAGATATCCCAAAGATCTAACTTGAATACAAATTAAACGCCTGGGCAATTTGTTTATTGGTCTCAAAAGGCGCTTTCCTGGCTTATAACAACGGAGATCTGTTTTTATGGCTTCACACACTACTATGTATATGTAGTAGTGTAAGTACGATCTCTTGATCAACCATTGAACCCATCCTAACCTTACTTATGTACGTATATATTGTATCTCAAGCATTCTTGCGAAATAATGAAAATATACAACAAAAGCAACTACTGTTATAGTCATCAAAGCAGCCTTAAAATTTTTTGCAAAGAAAATATGTATTCTTCAATTGAATTTGTAAAAAAGTAATATAGAAATAAGTAAGTATGTATGCGTAAAAACAGTGGAAGGAATGCACTTAAGTATAATATTCGGTTATAAAAATTTAATTGTCTGTGTATCCTTTAACGCAAAAAAAATTACAACGAAATTTAACAACTTATAACTAAACAGTGTGGTAGTCTCTGGCGTAAGCACTAACACTCAACCGGATACATGAGCCACAGCCCGAGCAATGCATGGTACCTACTGTGCTCGTATAAAAACGAAACAACTACCACTAACATCAAAATTCAAATAAAAAGCAGTAGAAACAAAGTGACAATAAAAGCAACAATAACTTACGGTTGACATGAAGGAAGCGCTCGGAGTTCAGACGGACGGCAGAGTCAGTTTCCAACAAATTCAATCAATAACCACTTGAACCAAACTTCCGCCATTGGCGGCTAGCCTGAGTTATTTCGATATGGAACTGAAAGTACGGACTGTGTAATGGCGGGTGGAATCGAGGGAGTGTCGTTAAATATAACAGTGAGACAGGCTGGCGCAGTCAGCAAGTAGACAAATACTGCGAAAAGGGTGTTGTTAGTCAGGAAGATTAGCGGGCGGTCAGAAAATGTAGCAGCTTCGCATTTTATTTCGCACAACAACTGCTCTATGAATGTCGAGTACGATGCCATAACAAGCACCGAGCGAAGTCAACGCTCCATTGCTACTGTTTTTGCTATTGTAGTGTGGACAACAATGTAGCATTGGCAAAGCGATCAGCTGTGACGGGTCTTAGGTGTCGTCGGCTATGCGGGAGCCCTTGAAACTACCCCCTATAAGTGGGTATGTGTGTGCGTATATTTTAATCTTATGAATGTCTTTGTTCTCTTACTGGGACCCATCTATCCTCTTTGATGCACTTATCATCAATGCCTGCAATGGATTTCCGAATATCTGTACTTTCGTCGCAATTTTTTACAAGTCAACTAAAAAAAAATGTTTTGAAGTACCGTAACAACGCGCTGTCCACCGCTTGCAGAAAAACACGTTATTACACGCCCACTTCTCAATTTTAGGATTACAAGTTTTGCATTATTTTCAATTTCCATTACACAAAATTACTGTTTCAATATTATTACATTTCTTCCTCTACTCACTGCTAAAACATTTACCCCTCTCTTGCAGGTCCGTCATATGCTTGCCAACGGTTCACTCTATCCCCTCCTTTCGAGGCAGAAGAGTTTCGTCAAGATGTTCATTGGTCCGTGTATCATTGTGTTGGCAGCAATTCTGTGGGTACAATTGTTTCTCGTGACGTTGTGATCAAAGCAGGTAAGTACGGCGATAAGTTGGAATTAGAAACGCAGCGATTCGCAGAAATTTATCAACTGAATGCGTCCCAAGTGCATTGTATTCTAAAAGAAAGAGCATAGAAACATTTTAGTTTTTTCAAGCTATTTGACTGATTCTCTTAGAGAGTGTCATGTTTGCTTAGATAATTGCACTAATCATCGTAAGAGGAACGAAATCTCAAAGGCAGTTTTTTGTTGTTGTTGTGCAGCTCTCAAAAGAAGAACACTCCGTAACTTCCCCTTGAGCTTTGATCCTTCCGATAAAAATCTCACTACGCTCTTTTTCCGTACACTCCACACAGTCCGGATATCTCTCGTAGAGGTATGTTCACAAAGAAGAGAACAACAGAGTAGGTCTCGCGTCTACTCTTCTTAAATATAAATAGCTTGAAGCTATTTTAAACTCCATAGAAGCTTAAAAGGCTCACTGTCGCTCGGAGAGTTATGTATATCCGTAGAAAAAAAACATCAGAAACAGATTTCGCGTTCACTCTTTCAAGAGCTAGTTTCAAGTCCATAGATGCTGTAGTAATAAGATAAACAGGCTCTCGACGGACCTTTTTATGGTTATGAATATCAGAACCTAGTTATTCAATGGTTGATAAAATAAGTGTTCATATCTAAGGTTTTGTGTACGAAATCAATACAACTTGTAACTAACAAAAGGGAACTAAATTTTGACAGTACTATTCTTATCCGTTATATGTTATCTGTAGGTACGTTTTGAGTAGAGAAATCTTACTTAAAATCAGCTGGGTACATATAAGTCGAACAAAGCTTAATCGGGACTTTATATATAATTATATATGCATAAAACTCTAAAAGCTGAATGGAGAAGAAGTTTAGTAGGGATATTATCTCCATCTATTCTGAAGCGTCCATATTGGATTGCGAATATAGGACGAGGATATACTCCGTGGATCTTCATAATTCTTTCTCTATCCGTCTACCAAGCTCAGCTAGTATCTTTTAAGCGGAAATCAACTTCGCTCCTTTATCTATTCTGGAGAAAGCAGAACTAACGGCGCGGTTATTAACGCCAATGAGATTAATATCATCGGTATACGCCAGCAGCTGTACACTCTGATAAAAGCTGCTCGATTACATTCTGCAGCTCGAATTATTTTCTCCAGCAGTAGATTGAGGAAGTCGCACGAAAGCAAGTTGCGTTGTCTGAAGCCTCGTTTGGTATTGAATGGCTCAGAGAAGTCGTTCCCGATTTTGGCTACCCAGAAGATACTTGGTCAATGACCGGAAATCGTGAACTGCTTGAGCGTTATGTGAGAGAATCGCTTCTGGTCGCTCCCATGTAAATGTCAATCTGAATACTTTCCCCACTTGTGTGAACTTCTACACATGACTCCATCCTTCCGCAGCATACATCACGAACAATAAAACAAACAACTTTACACACATTTATAAACGGTTATCCGAAACTTGAAAATTATACAGATTTTGCTAATATTGCTGGGCATTTCACATACTCACACTTTCATTTAAAAATACATTACCACCCATTTATACACCCACATAACGTGACAAACATATGTAGGTAGACTTCAATGTCTGCAACCCACTGCGTATACGTGACATACAATTTGTATGCCTACAAACTGGCAGAGGGAACGCTACGGGCTGATAATGGTAAATGTCAAACCGAAAATTGAGCCAGTGTAGGTAGGAAAAACAGAAAAATTATGCCCGGAGAAAGGCGAGTTGCGTCGAAGTGAAACCTAACAACCCACACAAACACACGCTGGGAAGCTTTCATGCAACACTTCAATCAGTCGATGAGTGGAAATGAAAATTGCAAGGCTGACAGCTTCGAAATTTCACATACAATCTATACACACGCGCACACTGACATACTATTGTTTGCTGTAATACACTTTGCTGTTGTTGTTGTGTGGCAACTATACTTCTCTCCGTGTTTTTTTTAATTACGTATAACGCCAACTCCAGTTGCAGTATCTTTGCAAATGGTTTTATTATCCAGGGGCTCAAATGCAGAAAAACACTTATACACCCTCATGTTGATTACACACATTTGGATACAAACTTGCCGAGTGGTATTTTGTTCTTCTAAAATCAAGCAGTAGTGGTTTGCTGAGCCCCCAATTTCAGCCATATAGAACTACCAGGGCTATACCACAATTTGGTTTGGCAAAATTTCCTGCCACCAATATTTATTAGTCCAAATTCGGTTTTGTGTATTGTGGATATTGTAGCTGCGTTTGTTTGCGTATGTAAAGAGCTATGTTTGAAATTAGGAAAAAGGGAAGAAGGAGTATATTTGAAAGTTCCCTTATCCGTACTTACAAAAAGCCAGGAAAGACATTTTTCACAAGTTTTTCCTAAAAAAAATTGTTTACCACTTTCTTTACCGTCAACTCTAGCTTGGACAACGGAGGCAATATTGTGCGTGATTGGTATTAATACAATTCAGATTTTGACCCACCTTAAATGCGACCTTCATCTTGTACCGTCAAAGATTCTTGATAAGCCAGAAAAATCTAAATGGGTTTTCTAAGAAAATTTACTGTAGGCAGTCTAAAAACGTATGTAGACGAAAGGGATTGATTATGAGTGACTTAGACTTATTTTTATTGGAACAGGGACTTTTAAATTCAATACAATCCGTACTCGGATTTCAGGTTTTTAAGCATTAGCCTCGTTTGGATCACGTTTGGTTATTTAAGTTATTGGTTTGTCTATCTTCTAATATCTGGTGTTGAGTCAAAGTTTCGCTCTATGCTTCGAATATTATGGATCAAATCCATCTCTAACCCATTCGCACATAATTCTAAGAGTAATAAATAGACTTCCGGATAGTAGTTGTTCAAAAACCTGTGGTATTCAAGCCTCTTGGGTTAACAATTTTCAAAATAAAGCAAGGGGCCAAGTATTTTTGTAAAAAATATACAATCTTTATTGATCCGGGCTTTGTGCAGTTTATCCATTTGTTTTTGCCGCATTTTTTTGTCATATTCTTCTTCTTTATTCCAAGCAAAACCAGGTCCTTCTCCACTTGGCCCTTCCAACGGATTGGAGGTCTTAATCTTCATCTGTTTCCCCCGGCGGGTACTGCGTCGAACACTTTCAGAGCTGGAGTGTTTTCGTCCATCCGGACAACATGACCTAGCCAGCGTAGCCGCTGTCTTTTAATTCGCTGAACTATGTCAATGTCGTCGTATATCTCGTACAGCTCATCGTTCCATCGAATGCGATATTCGCCGTGACCAACGCGCCAACCATAAATCTTTCGCAGAACTTTTCTCTCGAAAACTCGCAACGTCGACTCATCAGTTGTTGTCATCGTCCAACCTCTTCTCCATATAGTAGGACGGGAATATTGAGTGACTTTTAGAGTTTAATTTTTGCTCATCGAGAGAGGACTTTACTTCTGAACTGCCTACTCAGTCCGTAATAGCACCTGTTGGCAAGAGTTATCCCGCGTTGGATTTCCAGGCTGACATTGTTGGTGGTGTTTACATTGGTTCCAAGATAGACGAAATTATCTACGACTTCAAAGTTATGACTGTCAACAGTGAGGTGAGAGCCAAGACGCGAATGCGATGAGTGTTTGCTTGATGGCAGGAGATACTTCATCTTGCCCTCGTTCACTGCCAGACCTATTTGCTTTGCTTCCTTGTCCAGTCTGGAGAAAGCAGAAATAACGGCACGAGTGTAGAGGGCGATGATATCAATATCATCGGCATATGCTAGCAGCTGTGCACTGCTATAAAAGATTGTACCTGCTCGATTAAGTTCTGCAGCTCGAATTATTTTCTCCAGCAGCAGGTTGAAGAAGTCGCAAGATAGGGAGTCGCCTTGTCTGAAACCTCGTTTGGTATCGAACGGCTCGGAGAGGCCCTTCCCGATCCTGACGGAGCTTTTGGTGTTACTCAACGTCAGTTTACACAGCCATATTAGTTTTGCGGGGATACCAAATTCAGACATCGCGGCATAAAGGCAGCTCCTTTTCGTGCTGTCGAAATCAGCTTTGAAATCGACGAATAGGTGGTGTGTCGATTCTCCTTTCACGGGCGCATGGTGAATATCTGGTCGGTTGTTGATTTGTTAGGTCTAAAGCCACACTGATAAGGTCCAAACAGTTTGTTGACGGTGGGCTTTAATCTTTCACACAATACGCTCGATAGAACCTTATATGCGATGTTGAGGAGGCTAATCCCACGGTAGTCGGCGCAGATTGTGAGGTCTCTTTTTTTATGGATTGGGCATAGCACACTTAAATTCCAATCTTTGGGCATGCTTTCGTCCGACCATATTTTACAAAGAAGCTGATGCATGCTCCTTATCAGTTCTTCGCCGCCGTGTTTGAATAGCTCGGCCGGCATCCCATCGGCCCCCGCCGCTTTGTTGTTCTTCTGACGGGTGATTGCTATTCGGACTTCTTCATGGTCGTTCAATGGAACGTCTGCTCCATCGTCATCGATTGGGGAATCGGGTTCGCCTTCTCCTGACGTTGTACTTTCACTGCCATTCAGCAGGCTGGAGAAGAGTTCCCATGATTTTAGTATGCTCTGGACATCGGTCACTAGATCACCTTTGGGGGTTCTACAAGAGTATGCTCCGGTCTTCAAACCTTCTATTAGAAGCCGAATTTTTTCGTAGAATTTTTGAGCATTAGTTTTCTCGGCCAGCTTATCAAGCCCTTCATAGTCACGCATTTCGGCCTCTCACTTTTTCTGTCTGCAAATGCGTCTCGCTTCCTTCTTCAACTCTCGGTATCTATCCCATCCCGCATGAGTTGTGGTCGATCGTAACGTTGCGAGGTAGGCAGCCTGTTTTCTCTCCGCTGCGACGCGGCACTCCTCGTCGTACCATCTGTTCTTTTGCACTTTCCGAAAACCAATGGTTGCGGTTGCAGCTGTACGTAAGGAGTTTGAAATTCCGTCCCACAGTGCCCTTATACGGAGTTGTTGACGAGTGCTCTCAGAGAGCAGGAGCGCAAGCCGAGTAGAAAATCATTCGACTGTCTGGTTGGATTGCAGCTTCTCGACGTCGAACCTTCCTTGTGTTTGTTGACGTGCGTTGTTTGCTGCACAGAGGCGGGTGCGAATCTTGGCTGCAACAAGATAGTGCTCCGAGTCGATGTTAGGACCTCGGAGCGTACGCACGTCTAGAACGCTGGAGACGTGTCTTCCGTCTATCACAACATGATCGATCTGGTTGGTGGCTTTTCGATCCGGAGACAGCCAGGTGGCTCGATGTATCTTCTTGTGTTGGAATTTAGTACTACAGATAACCATATTTCGGGCCACGACAAAGTTGATCAGCTTCAACCCATTTGGGGATGTTTCCTTGTGGAGGCTGAATTTACCGACTGTTGTGACAAAAGTACTTTCTTTACAAATATAAAATAGAAATAAAGCAATACTTATGTACATATCAGTCGTTCAAGCTTTGCGAGGCTTTGGATGCACAACATTATGACCATAACCGGTGGAAATAACTTCGTGCTACTTACCACAATTCACACTTCTTCTGCTTATCTGTTTCTTCAATTTTTGTGCGCATTACATTGTTGGTACTTTGGGTTTGTTTTGACAAAAATATTTAAACAACAACATTAATGCAACACCGCTGCGGCTATGTGGAATGCATTAATCGTACTAGTCGAAGACTTCCGCACGAAAAGAGAGCATTCGCTGCTTCTGGGTACAATTTTACCGAACTGTGCAGCAAAAACTGTCGAATTGTGTATGTAGAGAGAATATAGTGGAGAATAGCTACGTCGAGCAGAGCACACCGAGCACTTCGCTTGGGGTGTTATTGCCAGAATAAATGTAGAGCCTTTTACTCTTTACTCACAAACACTAACGAGGGTAGTCCGTTAAGTACGTAGACTATGTACACTTTAAAAATTTCAAATTATTTTTCATGATATGTCTCTTTTATGTCGATATGTTTGGCCCAATGATTCTTCAACTGGATATAAAACGAAGTCCACCTTATTGACTAATGTGGCTCCGGGCCTACCCTTCTCTAGTCGGTTTATATAGACTATACATATTGCATCTTAGAACTGGTTGGCATTCATTAAAGTGCAGTCCACATTCTATTGTTCAGATTTGCCGGGAAAATACAACATTTCCTTTCATCACACAGCAGCCGCGACATATTCTAAATGCTATTAAAATAAACATGGAGTTCGCTTCGTCAGTGTCGGTACTAAGAATCTGTAGCGGTATTTGGGCTATCGATTCCGCTCGTATATGCTGCATTATAAGTGTTGGTAAGTGAAGATTTTTGCTCGCCTATCCGCTTGTATGCTGAAAACAGACCCGACGAATGTGAAGCGCTGTGATGGCGACAGCGGTGATGGTGGTCAAGTGGGCAGAACTTGATAGTAGGCGTACATACGATATTATGCGTTCTCGGTGCGTCCTTTTCAGTGATTTTCGTTCACATTGTGATACGGTTTTCCGTTTTTTTTAGCTTTTTGGTGGTTGTTATGTGTACAGTGTGCGGTTTTTATTGCTCTGCTGCTGCAGTTGACGAGCCAAAAATTCAAATTACCAGCGAGAAATGTGAGTTTGCCTCACATGTCGTTTGGTCGTTCGGTTGGCCGCCTCGAAACGTGCAAGGATGCAATTAGGTTCTGCGCTATTTGTGTTTATATATCCTCGCATGTGCATACACATACATATGTATATATATACACACATGCAATTACGCGGGAGTTGTTGTGTTTGCGTTGGGCTGACGTTACTTGTTATGGGAAGAGTGCATTGCTGCAGCGTTTGATATTTCTGACTATAGTCCGAATACGGCCAAAATTGATGCTGCTGCGGTGACGGAGAGTTTTCTAAAGCTGCATATAGTCAAAATTACGTAAGAATGGAGTACATATGGCTTAGATGGAAAGTAACAAAGTTGAGGATGGCCAAAACAAAGAAAACGGAGAAACTTCAGAATGACCAATATAAAGGTTTTGATCAGTTTTATCAAATGTAATTCTTGATCCAAATTTCAACAGGACTTCTAATAAGATTGTAAGTTCTTTGAACAACTAGAACCCGACCGTTCAGTTTGGATGGTAAGTGTTTCTTCGGAGATTGTACCATTGCCTCAGGCAATAAGCGATGCCGAATGTTTTGAAAATATTTCTTCAAAAGCTTTCAATTTATGCTAAATGTTGTAGTGGTCCGAATCAGCGGTACCGCCGGTTAAAAGGACGTTTGAATCGATATCTCAAAAAGTGAGGGGATTTTCTTCTTTATTGGCATAGATACCGCTTACGTTGTTATAGCCGAGTTAACAACATCGCGCCAGTCGTTTCTTTTTTTCGTTATTTGGCGCCAACTGGATATTCCAAGCGAAGCCAGGTCCTTCTCCACTTGGTCCTTCCAACGGAGTGGGGGTCTTCCTCTTTCTCTGCTTCAACTAGCGAGCACTGAATATAAAACCATCAAACCTGGAGTGTTTTCTTCCATACGGATAACATGACCTAACCAGCGTAGCCGCGTCTCACTAAAATATCCCAACGTCGCCGTATATGACGTACAGATGATCGCTCCTTCGCCGTTGCCTATGCGCAAGGACCATAAGCCTACCGCAAAACTTTTCTCTCGAACACACTTAAGTTCCAATCATCGGGCATGCTTTCATCCATATTTTGCAATTAAGCTGATGCAAGACCTTATCAGTCCTTCGACGCCGTATTTGAATAGCGCCTGTCACTTTGTTGTTCTTCAGGCGGTTAATCGATATTCGAACCTCGTCAAAGTCGGGCAATGAAATATCTATTCCTTCGTCATCGATCGGGTACACGGGTTCGCCATCTGCAGATGTTACAATTTCACTACCGTTCAGAAAGATGGAGATGTGGCGGGTCCCAAGCCCAGCGCATAACCTCGCTAGAATAGTATATAGCGAGTCGCTCGCAGCCGCATCTTTGATAAACTGACGCTACAATTAATGAACACTGAAGTTTCTTCCCTTTCAGTCGCGACCCCACGCTACACACAAGCGTTGCACACACTCACCGGGTGCTTGGCGAGAACGCAAGAGTAGAAATTAAGTGTAGCCATACGACTTTAACTGCTTACTCAGAAGCTTGACTATACCCCATCAATATTATTTTTTCCATCCACCAGTCATAGCATCTTAAGGTGGTAGAGTTTCAGTTCTAAATGTCGCTAAATAATATACACAAGTATGAATAATAGTTTAGTTCGTTAAATCCCTTTCTTATGCAGACGACATTTCAGCAACAGATCTTCCACCATATACAGGCAGACTAAAACTAAGGTAGTTAGTGTATAAATTACTGTATGAGATACATTCAGAGATACATTTTCCTACTCGTATCTCACAGAGAGGTTGAATTGGCTTTCAAGGACATGTTTAAGAGTAATCCTATTCAAAACTAAGTTATGAGCTTAGATTTCCAAGAGTATTCTAGTTTAACCATCTCTGTCCAACAACTTATAGTGCAGCTTTTACATACTTACACTTGGATGTGCGTTTAATTTCAGCAGCATACGCTCCAAAACACACATTAGCATGATTATAGTATGAGAATGCAAGTGCTTGTAATCTTAACGTTTGGTATTTGGCATTGGCACAATTTTCACAAAACGTTGCAGAACTGCCACAGTTAGAATTTTGTTCAAATCCTTGCCGAAACACAACCATTCGTAGAAAAAAGTAAAATTACAAGAAAAAACGTTAACTTCGGCTGCACCGAAGCTGATATACCCTTCACAGGTGCATTTCTTTTAGTAACTACCGATCTGAACAATTTCTTCGGAGATTACTTTGTTACCCTAAAAAATAACCTGTGCCAACTTTTGTGAAGATACATTGTCAAATGTGAAAGAGATCTATACAAAACTTTATTCCGATCGTTCAGTTTGTATGGCAGCTATATGTTATAGTGGTCCGATATCGGCAGTTCCGACAAATGAGCAACTCCGTGAAGAGAAAATGAAGTTTGCAAAATTTCAAAACGATATCTTAAAAACTGAAGGACTAGTCGTATATATACGGACAGACGGACGGACGGACAGACAGACAGACAGACGGACATGGCTAAATCGACTCAGCTCAACATACTGATCATTTATATATGTACCTTCTGGGTGTTACAGACTTCGTGAAAAACTTAATATACCCCGTTCAGGGTATAATAATAAAAGAAAACTAATAAGTGCACTTACAATACGTACGTATTTAGTATTTTGTGTGATGAAACCGCAGGAAGAGCAATTTACCAGAGCCGCAGGAGTGGTTGTTAACTGTGAACTCTTGTACCCGCCGCCGAGTTGAAGGTTTATTTCAAGCATTCTAAACGGCTAACATTGTAATATTTACTTACCCAAGCAGTTGCATTTTGCAGATTAGTGTTAGTTGCACATATGCACAGATATGTGAGTGTGTGCAAATAAGGTTAACAGGGCTCAAAATGTTAAGCAGAACAGTCTTTAACAAATAAGTATTATCGCTTGTTCCTTTTAATACAAGAATTTAGATTTTCAGAAGGTCTCAATAAACTATTTGAGGCACGTAGTACTTGTATAATATTTTTGGGTACATTACGGAGCTGTTTTTATAAGTGATGGATCAGTTTCTCCATAATTATGAGGTTTCTTCAGACTCCCAAAATAAATGTTAACTTCTGTATTGTCCTCTTTCACTACTTCTAACGAGATCCTACCAAATGTATATATATTTATATGTATATATATAAATGATCAGCAAGACGAACTGATTAAGTTATGTCCGTCTGTATTTACTCTAACTTGTCCCTCCGTTTTTGTGATATCGACCTAAAATTTTGCACACGTCCTTCTTTCCCTAAGAAACTGCTCACCGACATCGCACTACTATAGCATATAGCTGTCATACAAACTGATGATCAAAATGTCGTCCTTTTATAGAAATGTGTTACATTTGTCAAAATATCATCACGAAATTGTCCAAGGTATTGTCTAAAACATCCAAAGTAAATAGAAGTGTATAAGTGAAATATCTATCAAGGGACCGATGATATTTCCAATCCAGTCACAACATTGCAAGGAGCTTAATTGAACTGTGTCTTGATATTTATCACGTTAGTTTTCGCAGTCGTTCAAATTCAATAACTTTTGCAGAGGAATGGACGAATTGAACTCAGTTATAGCAAGCAAATATATGGACTAAACCTCAACGGTGTAGTGCACCAGTAAGTTCCCGTAGACAAATTTTGAAGATGAATGCAAATTCTTTAACTTCGCTACTCTGATTGATGTTCACCCATTCGACTGCAAATTTGAATAGTTTTTGTTTAAACGTATTAGGTAAATAAGCGTGAAGAATGTTGCCGAATCGACAGTCGATAGTCGGTAAAAATTCCGGGTCAATTTCGGTATAGTAGACCCGACTGTCATAGGAACGGTGCGCATATTACTATTCATTTTAAATTGATTCCAAGGCATCTACATAAAGCATTTTTGTAATCATTAGAAAGCTTGTCAGCACTTTGTAAATATTTATTTTGATTTTCGCGTTTGCCATAAACGAGCTTTTAGAAATAATTAATGTGGCCAGAACTAGTTAGCGAATTCGCAGGGGTTCACAAATACATACACCAGAATGTATGTTTCGGTACTTTTTTCAATAATGTGTTTACAGATAGTTTTATGTCTTGTTGCTGTAATTTAAGTAATTAATGAATTTGCAATGTTTTTGTTTTATTACCTTTTTATTTGTAGTTGTAAATCAACGTTACGAACCGGAAGTTCAAAATCCAGGAGATTTTATTTGTAGCAATGTGTTAATTAAATTTAATATACCGTCGTTTGTTAAGGAGTATGTAACGGTGACATCATGGCTGTAGGAACCGAATTTCAATATATATTCATCGTTAGAAGGAGGTGAAATTATATACTTAACTAATTAAAAGTACAGTGAAGTCCCGATAAGAGAAGTCATACATACAAAAAATGATAATTAACCCCAATTAATCGTTTTGGTTACAAAAAGTTCATAACATAACCGTGAAGAACCGTTACTAGTAAACCATCTTCAAGTTTAAAATCAGCTTGAAACAAATTTGTTTGAGAAATTCCCAAAAAGGATTATGAGTATTATCAATTTTCTCCGCTCGAGTGTTACAGAATAATATAGATTTAAACATTGTTCGCCTTGCCCAATCCCATTAAAAGAACCTAACGGAGATTACGTGTTCCTTCGCGGATACATTGTTTGGATGAGTTTGGGCGTACAAGAAAAATAAGTTGGTTACGTGTGCCTCGGAAGCCTTGAGTGGACAGTTTACATCGCAGCAGGTAGTTAAAACTTTTTTTAGGGAAGTTGGTAACCTGTTAGTGAAAATATGCTCTAATTAATTTATCGGTAACCAACATAGGGTAATGACCTCAAGGTCCCAAAAGTTCTAAAATTCCAACAACTTTCGGAAACCCAAAAAAAGGAGTCAAACAACTATCAAAATTTAGTGTTCGCAACGATTTGCTTTTCATTATTCTAAATAACATATGTAGATTTAGTGAATCAAAAAGGATAAGTCAAAAACACCAAACGAACTACGCCATCCATCACCAAAGCAAAACGAGCCAGTCGCAGTCAACACTCGGTTTCCACTTACGCGCTACACTTCCAGACTTCCGTCTCCAGAGCTACGAGTTTCCGGAGTTCGGAGTTTGATTGTGGAACACCCCTTCCGACCAAGCGCTTACTCGGCTATCGACCATTCTCCATCGGGCCAACTCTTTGCACATATCCTTGTTGAAAACTTTATTACTATTTTTTGCCACAACCGACCAAAGCTATGTAAATACCGTGTCACATGTGTGTGGCCTGAGTAATTATGAATGCAGAGTGTGTGCAGTTGTAGTTAAGTATCCAGCGGAAAAAGTTAGACAACGAATCAACAAATAAAAGCAGCACCAAAATAAAATAAACGAATGCATTTTTGCACACCACATTTCCGTTGAACCGTAACCATTTTGCCAGTTTTATCGTTTCATTGTACACATATTTCCAAATTCCTTACTCTGTATTTTTAGATGGAAAAAATCATATGCTACCGACCGGCGAACTTCTGGTGTACAACATCACTCGCACGGATGCGCACAAAGTTTATCGCTGCCGCACTTATCACAAGCTAACGCAGGACTCCGTTGTGAGCAGCAATATGGGCAAAATTCAATTGACTGGTAAGTTAACTACAGCAACAACAAATAGTGGCCATGTAGCATCGTAAAAGCCATGCACGCTTGATCTCACCTTACGGCATTTAGTTTGTTGATATCCAAGCATGTAGTATATTTTATTTCAATGTTTTACATATTAAGCGTTTGGGACAAGAACCGCGTGACTCAAGAACAGAAATATACATTTTTTACCATATTAAATCAAGCTGACATATAGCATTTTCTGAATTTAGTGAACAAAATTTTGAATTTGGCTAAAGAAATAAGTCGAAATTCTGCAATTTCTCACCAATAATCATTTGATTTTACCACCGCTTCAATTATTATTATTTTACATCTACACAGTGTTGTGCAAAATATCGATAGTGCTTTAGGCACGGCATCCGCTTCTCAACAGTCTAATATGATTTAAAGTTATTAATCCACAAAGTATTAAGATCTGTCTTGAAAATATTTGCATAGCTAATCCATTCAGGTCCTTTTCATTTCGGACTTTAATGCTAAATCTCGTCAAAGGATAGCTGATCTAGGTTTCATGTATATATTGGTGCGAGAAACTGCTCCAGAAGCCAGTAAATCCATTTTCGAGCTTCAAAATAAATTCATATGGTAGAGCGGAAAAAATATGTTCAATGGGAAATTAAAAGGTATAAAGTAAAGGTGATTATTAACTTACCTATTCCATGAAAAGGATATCTTCCTTTCAGGTAGCTGGAAATTGGCTCCTCTCTTTGATTTTATTTCAAATTTTAGTCTTGTCTTCTATGAAATAAAGTCCTATATAGCTTGAATGGGACGAGATATAATCCACGTGCAAGGTACCAATTAACTAACAGTTTAACGACTGGAAGAAGTGCATATATTGCTGCATCATGAACTTTATAGTCAGGCAGTTACTTTTTAGTTACACGGATACTTTCGTCTGAATAGTTCTTCAAATCTCATTTGACTGAGATATTTCGAGTTTTTTGGTTTGGGTTTTTTGCATATTATAAATTTGGTCTGTAAGGAAAGCCGAGTTAAGGAATGAAGAATATTCACATTGTGAATGGAACCTGACTATTGAAAGCACCTGATTAACATGTTACGAATTTTCCTCCGCAAACCGCTGTGAATGCGTTGCTAATAATGTGCACAACACTGTACCAAGATGACTACATACATACTTCATTAATCGCGTGTGGCTATTTAATATTGCGGTGTGTTAATTACATCATCAAACTAATTAGCGATACCTTCGAAGCTAAAAGCCACACGAAAACTAGACGTGAAGCTCGCATGCATTTGTAATTGACGTTAATTTCTGTTTCATTTGCATTGAGTTCTTGGCAGAAATTTTGGTTTTTGTTGTTATTGTTGGTAACTGCTTTTTGTAAGCAAATGTATTCTTGATATGCCGGTATAATATTTTTGAAAAAATTTTTAACACTCTCACTCTTTTCGACTGATTTTTGATGAATTCAAACACAGTTTCGATGGAATTTCCGGTTATCACGGATTTTGATTGGCTCACATGTTGATCGTCATTTATGTCCTCACGACCACTTTGAAAATGTTGAAACCATTCGTCTATTCTGCTACGGTATAGGCAATCATCGCCATAAACTTGTTTCATCAATTGAAACGTTTCGGTAAAAGTTTTACCAATTCTAAAACAAAACTGAATGTTGGCTGTTTGTTCGAAGCTCATTTTCGCACCAATTACACAAACATACTGACACTTAAAACACAATAACTTCAGTTCGAATCTATGAAATGTCATGAAATTCTTACCGGACAATCGATAAAGATAGTAGTTTCTAACGCCGATGTATTGAAGGCGCCACCAAGGGGCGCTAGATTCAAAATCTATATATTATTCTAAGACAAGGCGCTTATTTCCAGAGATCTACAAAACGTATAGAGACAAATAATACATCAAATTAAAGTGTGCGATCTGAAACTTTGCACAAATTTTACAGATTTTAAATTCATTGAACCACTTTTGATATATTTGCGTTTAAAGTTCTTCAATTTTTACAATAAGCTAATATAAGCAACGCTTCTACAGAAAAGAGCATATATGTAAGAGAATGAATAATTACAAATGTTTCTGTCATTTGCTTTCGTTACACACATACCCACATACGCGAAGGCGCAAAATGACAATAAGCATAGATAACTTGATACGATACCCTGATTGTGTTTTGTTGCCAGCTCAGAAAACAGATCAGCTGCAAGCGAGAGAGCAAGAAAAGAGATTCTAATCAAGTTATCTATGACAATAAGAGAATGACGAATATTACAAATTACAAATGTGTGCTTTGGTATGTGCACTGGTACATACATACATATGCATGCGCTAAGGCGCTATCTTCCATTTGACATGCGCTCTCTTCTATGTTGCACGAATATGTAAGTATGTACGAGCTAAGGAACACTGCGCTTTGACATGCGCACTCTACTTTGTTTTATATCCACACATACATACTTACAAACATATGTGTGTATGTATATACATATGTATGGGCGAAGACGCTAGTGCAAAATCTAACAGAAATATTGTTGTCGGCGTTATTTTGATTAGAAGTGTTATTGCGTTAGGTAAGCTTTGAGTCAGTTCAGTTTTCTTCAAAAAGTCAAGGCGGCTATTACCAGCGAATACATACATACTACATCGAATTTCAGTTCAGATTCAGATTAATTATTAAAAATAAAATGCCAAACCAAAGGCGAATTAGACGAAAAAGGAGTTTAACAGGTCGAAAAGAAGAGGTGAATGTTATAGATAAAAGGGAATTTTTAATTGTTAATGTATGTATGTATATGAATTGACCTGTTTTATTAGAGCCGTAGTCATGCAGGATCTATGGCAAGTTATTTCAAAGCTGCCCTAAACTCCGTAGTTCTTCCGGAGTATAGTTCGCTTGGGGGTTTGACTAATATATGTTTACACTGTAAAGCAAAACATTTCGGAAGTGAAAAGGTACCTGTACTTTTCATTGTTTTATATTCGTAATATATGTATATACATACTTATTGTCTTAATATTTGGTTGACATTGTTACTAGGTAAGAAATGGCTTTACGACATGTTGTCATGGCGGAAAAGTTAAACTTCAAGAATTACGTGTACCTGAGTTTTTGAAAGCTGTGTCAGAAAATGATTTGAGCTCTTGGCGGGGACACTATTTGGAGAATATTCGGCAGCTAAATAGTTCGTTTGCTTTTGCATCATTCGAAGCGAAAATTGCGGAGCCTACGGGGCGCGGACCATATTGCTTCCGAATACATGGATCAATATATCATAGGGTAGGTCCATTGCATGCAGATCATCCTTCAGAATCCTCCTACGCCCAGCTGTTTATTCTTGACATGGTTCAAGCAACTGATATAAGGGCACAACATAATTCAAACTGCGATAGGCATTTGCTGAGAGAAATCCACGAAATGCTTTCAAATATTAACCCCTTGGCAAATGAGTATAAGCATATGGCACAGGTTGAACGCGAAGAGGAACAGAAGGCCAGAGAAGAAAATCGCAATGCTCGCCGAATTAGCATGCTACTTTTGCTTAGATCGATTATTACGTGATATTTACCAAAATGAAATACCTTTTGGTGGAAAGGTTATTTTATTAGGTGGTGATTTCAGGCAAGTTCTTCCTGCGGTGCCCAATAGCTCACGCGCCGCTATAGTTAGTAATTATTTGAAACGGTGCTCACTTTGGAAATTTTTTAGGTGTCTCAAATTCTCAACGAATATGCGTTCTAAAGAATCCTTATACAACAGTTTTCTTTTGCGTGTTGGAGAAGGTCGAGAGCTCTCTCCAGAGTCGAAAATCAATATACCAGAAGAGATAATTTTGCTAAATGAAAATTTAGTGGATTGGGTATTTCAGCCTCAGTCTGGTGTTATTAGTCAAAACCATTTGAAGGATCGGGCAATTTTGTGTCCAAAAAATGATCACTGTACGATAATAAATATCGAAATAGTAAATAAGTATGTTGCCCGGTGAAGAAAGGGTATATTATAGCGTGGATACTGTCGTTTCTGAAGATCCTCAAGAGCATGTCGGATTCCCTACAGAATTTCTAAACTCCCTTAATTTCAGTGGAGTAGCGCCTCATGAGTTAAGGCTTAAGGTTGGAACAGTTGTGATGTTAATCCGCAATCTTAATACATATGAAGGGTTGGTCAATGGGACTCGCTTGATAGTAAAAGCACTACATTGTAATTGTTTGGAGTTCTACATTTTAACCGGTGAATCACAAGGGAAACAAATTTTATTGCCCCGTATAAATTTACAGCCCAGCGAATCAACACTTCCTTTTATTTTAAAGCGTCGCCAATTTCTAATAATTGTAGCATTCGCAATAACAATAAACAAATCTCATGGGCAGAATCTAGCAAGAATCTGTATGTATATCTTCTCAATATATCAAAGTTAAGACTTACGACCAAAATAAAACCACCACAAATGTAGTTTTCCATGAAGTACTTGAATAAATTGAGTTTTTATAAAAATTTTTTTTTTTTACTTTTTTCATTTTAAATAACGGAGTCCCCCGATTATCGGGGGTTATTACTAGTTATTATTATTATTATATCACATTACTTTGGACCGTACATTGTATATACATACATATGCCCAAACATGAAAACGTTAGAAACTCAGTTGGTTTTTCCTTTTAATTCAATTCAAACTGTTTAATATCAACAAAGTATAATCAGTTTCACTATAACCATCAGGAACCCCAAAAATGAGTTAGTTATTCGGGGTCAGTGAGCATTGACATCGCTTATCTACCCCTTCGCAATTTCAACCTTGGATTGAGTCTCCTTTCATGAATATTAATACAATTGAAACAGTTTTATAAGGTTAAGTTAATCAGTCCTTAATCAATTCGTCCACAAATTATGGCTAATGGGACTTCAACTGCGAACATAACAAGTATTATAAGTAGATACTATTAGATGGTTGATTCCCATGGCGAGGGTAACACACTTAGAGTATTATATACAGTTCTTTCTAGAGCCAGATGAAAAACTCCTTTAATTGGACAACCGCCCAGAACCTCGCATATCTGCTTAGGTGCTTTAGTTATATTTCAGCTTTTTCACTTGGATTTTTAAATTATGAGATCCGAGATAATGTTGCATTCTTTATGCTAATTTTAATCTTACCGCATAAATCCCGATCGGGTATTTAGTTCGAACTTCTACATTTATTAAATCATGGGCTTTTCTGTGAACGAAGCGAATGGGTCTTGTTATGAACGAGACTAATACGAAATATCTCCTGCCATCAAGCAAACATTCATCGCATTCGCGTCTTGGCTCACACGTTACGGTTGACAGTTATAACTTTGAATGTTAACAACAAGAACAACATTAGCTTTAAAATCCAACGCAGAAAAACCCATCAAGTTCTACTTTGAATTGAGGAGGTTGTTAAAAAGTAAAGTCCTCTCTCGAAGAAAAAAAACCAAACTCTTCAAGTCCCTCATTTTTAAGAGACAGCTGCTACGCTGGCTAGGTCATGTTGTCCGGATGGTAAAGAATATTCCAGCTCTCAATAGAATTGAGTACCCGCTGGTGGCAGCAGAAGAAGAGAAAGGCCTCCACTCCTTTGGAGAGATCAGCTGGAGAAGGATGAATCGTGATATCAATAGGAATCGGCGCCAAATAGCGAAAATAAGATACGACTGGCGCTCTGTTGTTAACTCGGTTATATCCGCCTAGACATTTCTTATGACATGGCGCCATTAAAGAAGAAGTCGAAAACTCTTCAGAAAAAGTGTTCACTAGATTTCTCATGACTTACCCTCAGCCAGAATTGCGACTGCACAGCTGCTAATGGTTGGTCTCCGCTTTCTGAGTATTTAACAAGCCATCAGCGAACCACAGGAAACCAACGGAATTTCTCTCTGCAGTTAGTGAGACAGAAGTACCTCCCCTATCAATCTAATCAGCCGTAAAGTTTCCTTTAATACCGCCATGACCATTCACCCAAACCAGTCTAATCGTGTAGTGAATAGATGCTTAAGATAAGTAGCCTAGACATCATTTTACTAGTCTTGAACGTACGGCCAGTGAGCTCAAGCCTAATATCGCTGCTTTACTATCGGAGTAGACGAAAGAGTCTGCACTTTGGAAAAATAGATCTACTGCTAGCTTTATGGCCACATTACAATAGTTAGGAAGCATAAAAATGGAGCTGATGGACAGTTCCTGACGGTGTACTAGCACCCTAAATGGAGATATCACCCAGCACTAGCTATCTACATATCGTCACCTGAAATGCAAAATAACGTAACAACATTTTCGGAAATTTACAGTGGCATGAATGAAACATGAAATAAAATGGAACATGAGTGAAACAAGATTTTAATATTGGTTAAAACTGGTTTATATCTGACCGCAGAACCTGAAAATGTTGAACATATGTAATATTATGTATGTAATTTGAAGTAGTGAAACGTAATCAATAAGACACTCAATTTCGAATTTTTTGATGATACGTTATTTTGCATTTCAGGTGACGATATATACTATCATTTTTGAAACTACAAGGAAAAACCTATGTAAAAGCACCTCATGTGAAAAATGTATAGAGAGAGCTATGCGAACAATAAGAATCTGAGTTTTCAATATTTTGACGAGCTTTTAGAAATAGTATGTGGAAATTCACTAGACATACCAATTGATAGAGGATGCCGAATAAATTGGCGCAAAAGGAAAGGAAAGAGGAACAACTTCTGCGGTGCATTTTTTAAATTATACAGATGCAATGATTTTAGTGCCATTCATTTCGGATTAATTTTGATGTTGCATTTTGATGCTGAAACTGTGGTTAAAAACTCAGAGTTTAATTTGAATTTTCCATATTTTTAATAAGTTCAAAGTTTACTGAAAAATTTTGTGCGAAAGGTGTTTTAAGAAACACTGAGTTCATGGAAACTTTTTGGGACTAAACTGTTAAAGGAGCTACTATATGTAATGTTAAATGGGCATTAAACTCGAGCTTATTGCTATAAAATGCGAAGTGCAAGTGATGATTGATCGAAGATATATTCTCAGCTCCCCCACAATGACTATTATATTTAAATATCCTCTTTCCTTTTTGAGAAACGAAATGCACTTTAAGTTAATGAAATAACTGCGGACAATTAAAATTGACAAAATTTAAATAAATGAGGGGAGTTTAATATGAAAATGGAAGCAGAAAATATGAGGGTGCCCTCATAACCACTGCAGGCTCAAATGCCGCCACCTTTGCGTACATACCACCAAAAACAATGTATGTATATGACGAAATGTTTGCAAGGGAATGTCCTGCATATTTGCGAGCAAGCTCAACGACACACCAAGCCAAGCTAAGACAAAGCCCAAACGACCAGCAACAGCAGGAGCTAGCGAAGAGTTAGGGCAACCATGTCAGAAGCAAGCAGGGAAATAATTTAACACACATGACTGCTGCAACTGTCCCACTGCACGCTGGAACCGTGGAAACCGACTGTGCCTGCCGAAACACAAAGAGAAAATGTAAAAAGCAGAAAATTAAGAAGCAGAAAACCTAAAAGCCAGAACGACATAAACAAAACAACAGCAAAAGAAGAAGAAAAAGCGACCCCAGCAAAGTGGAAAAAAAATCTAGAAAATGTGAGATGTTGTGCGGGCATATACGATTGAGTTTATATGGCATAAAACCGGAAAGAAACTCAGGCGACAGTGGAAATACTCAAGCGAGCCTATTGGTCTGGGAAAAATGAGCGCTACGTGGAGTACGCCCCTGTTTGTATCCCACATTTATTATTTGCGGTAAATATGTGTTGAGACAATTTTTGCCTTGTCCACATGCACACTCATATATGCCCATTACAGTTGATACGCTCGAGTACATTGACATGCAGTATTTTAATATGCCTCGGCAAGCAGGATGCCGGAAACAACATATTATTCGTCTATAATAGCGACCACCACAAAAAGTGGCATTAGCTACGCCACGGGATTTTCTCACTTCATACGGAATAGTGGTCAGATGTAGATACGTAAAATAACTGCTTATATATATCATTACAGGAAGGCGCCCAATTTGATATAATTGTCTTGTAAATGAGATCTCGTCCTGTGGAATTTAGATTAAGTTTTTTCCTTCACAAACGAAGCCAAACTCATTTATATCCGAAAGATATTGGCAGAACTATCTTTTTTTCTGTTAAAGCACACATACCACAACCTTTATATATTTCAGAAAACCTTCAATTAACACTAAAAGCTCTGGCATCCGATATACATATATGGATGTATGTATGTATAAAGGTATAAAGCAACTCAAAATTTTTTGAAATTCATATATGTTTGGGTATACGGAGGCTAAGGTTAATTTGTTAACAACATAGCACTACCAGAAAAATATATCTCTGAATTTCTCCGTTTCATTAAGATAAGCCACAAATAAAGTCAAACGGATTTAAAAAAATCTTATACAAGGTGCGTTCCAAAGTAAACACGACTTTTTTAATCTAGCGCCCCCTGGTGGCGCCATCTATATGTCAACTAGTTAGAATTTGCTATCATTTTCGATTGTCCAGTGAGATTTTCATGACATTTTATCAATTGGAAGTGAAGTTATTGCGTTTTAAGTGTCAGTATCTTTGTGTTAGCGTTGCGAAAATAAGCTTCAAACAATGAGCCAAAATTAAATTTTATTTTGAAATTGGTAAGATTTTTACCGAAATGTTTCAATTGATGAAACAAGTTTATGGCGATGATTGTCTATCCCGTAGCAGAGTGCACGAGTGGTTTCAATGTTTTCAAAGTGGTCGTGAGGACATAAATGACGATCAACATGTGGGCCAATTAAAATCCGTGATCACCGGAAAGTCCATCGAAACTCTGTGTCAAAAATCATTGGATATCATCATTAAAATTCATGGAAATGGAGTTAAACATCTCTAAAACATCGCTTTATCGCATTTTGACCCAACATTTGGGCTTGCGAAAGGTGTGTGTACGGTTTATTTCGCACAAATTAACTGATGACCAAAAATTGCTCAGAATCTAACATTCGAAGGACGATTATTTGACCAAAAATCGCATTTAAACCATACATCACTCTCCGTATTCACCTGATATGGCACCGTACGACTTCTACCTTTGCCCATGAAAGGAACGCTTCATGCAGACGTAGAGGCCATTCAAAAGGCTTTCATTGGCATGCTGGCGGCTATACCGGTCAACGAGCAAAAACATTCGTTCGACATGCTTTTGGACCGTACAAAAAGCTGTCTTAAATTGAAGGAGACTATTTTGACTGAAATAAATTGATTTTGTTTTTTTTTTTAAGTCCTGTTTACCTTGGAGCGCACTTTGTGTTAGAAGATAGGCAGTATATTCATGCAATTTTGTCCACTTTGGCTCAAGAATTCATTCTATGCATTATTTCACCCATATATGCATTATAAAGTCAACCAGAAGTTTGAAAACATTTACATTAGGCCTATACGGTTTATGGGAAGTACTGACAGGAGTTTATACCTTTTCAGCACTGGGACGAAATACGACATCCAAAGAATTTTATACTATATATACATATTCTTAATATAACTAATACACTGACAGAAACACGAGATTTATTAGAAAAACGAAAATCCTTATATGTAGTATATGGGAGTGGGGGTGTTATCGACCAGGTTTCATCCATTGGTCAAAATACCACATACTATTAACATGCCTTATACTAAAAACCCAATCATATAGAGTAAAGTCTGCCAGATGTTTGAAAATGCTGATATTAGTTATATAGGAGCTAGGCCAAGCTTTTTCTCAAATTTATTTATTTTATCCACTAAGATACACTGCTATTAATAAAACACGCTCTCTTATTATATATCTCACACATTGACCGACATTTTCGATCAATTATAGGTACCGGGGTCCATATATGCGGTATCTCGAGGCTTGAACAGTTTTTGTTGGATTTGTTGGTGGCACACATTATAGCCATTATTCGCTCAAAGTTTTATCGAGTTCGAGACTGGAAAGCGAAAGAATCAAAAGAAATTTAAAATTCCGTTATATAGGAAGTAGGCGTGGTTGTAGTCCGAGTTCCTCATTTTGTGACATAGGAATATAAAAAGAATGCCACGCATCAAATTTTGTCGAAATCATTAGGTCGGGTCACAAGATATAGTATTTCACCAAAAACTGGACGGAGTCACGCCTATCGTCCAAATTTTACGCTGACTCCCACAAAGCCCTCTCATGCCATCCCGGAAGTAAAATTTATTGTCTCTGTCGTATTTAGTTATTGATTTATTGCGCTTTTAGTTAGTTTTTAACAGTACCGGGATGTGAGCGGGGTTATTTTCTAATTTCATCCATTTGCACATTGTCATAAGAAGTTCTTTTAATATTCGTGCAAAGAGAATTTGGTTGTTGTAGCATTAGTGGTTTAGGAGATATGTACATTAAACTCATTGGTTGGGCCACGCCCACTTTTCCAAAATTTTTCGCCCGCAAGTGCCCCTTGCTACTGTGATCCTTTGTCTCAAATTACAGTGTTACGTATGTATATCTTAATTAAGTGCTTAGTTAAGGCACTTTATATGTTTTCAGTTAAGGGCAATTTTTAAACGTGTCAGTGGTCCGAGGATGCCCATCTACGAAATCGAAATTGTTTTTGTATCAAGGAATCTGTGTGCCAAGTTTCATCACACCATATCTCAATTTTTACTCAAGTTACAGCTAGCACGGAGGGACGGAGGGACAGACAAACATTCAACCGGATTTCAACTTTTCTCGTCACCCTGATCATTTATATATATATAACCCTATATCTATCTCGTGTAGTTTAAGGTGAGACAGCCAACTAGAATCCAACTCGTCACTTCTGAATACCAAATTTTGTATTACGATAAAGAGATAACACTTTTTGTGTTATCCCGTCGACTATAATCCAGGGGATTTAAATTACCACTCTATTTTCGGAAGACAATCCAGAACTTGCGAGTATTTACCTGGCTCGAGCCGAGCGATAAAAATGGAGATCGAACAAATATTTGGCGTATATACTATATGCCTTCAAAATGTATAATTGTAACTAATTTGGCGTTACAAAAACTGCTTTAGTAGCAGATTGCCTACACACTTAACGGCTCAATAAGTTAAGCAATTATACAGAATCTTAAACACCTTGCGCAGTTATTCACGAATACAATATTTCGCTGCCAAATAAATATTCTCTAGAAATTGAGCTAAGAGTTTAAGGAAAAAACTAAAAGTTTTCCATAGCCGCTACATTTGATAAATATGATAAATAATAGTCCACACATTTCAACCATTGCAAATTACTTACAGCTGGCATACGAAACGACCAAACAACGAGGAGTCCATACAGCATTTGCTGGCGACAGGTCGTGCAAAAATCAAGGAAGGCACGCTAATTATGACCGCAGTCGGTCGATCCGACAGCGTAGCCTTCTTCTGCACTGCCACCAACTCGGAAGGCAGTGAAACTTTGGAAGTACAAATTGCTGTTACATCACCGCTAACTGCCAGCATCCAACGCACCATGCAAACAGTGAATCTGGGCAAAACCGCAAACTTGGTGAGTTCCATAGCCAGGAAGCGAAAATTTAATTGAATATTCACGAAATTTTCAAACACACAAAAACTGAAAGATGGTCAGTCACTGCTTTCGGGTGCACGCGTTCGCCTACTCTCCACAGAGCACATACGCATTACGTCCATTACGAAGGAGGACAAGGGGATGTATCAGTGTATTGTGAAAAATGATTTGGAGTCGGCCCAAGCCACAGCGAAATTGCGACTAGGAGGTGAGTGAAATGCTAATTATGGCAATTACTTGATTTTATTTCATAACTGTAATTAAGCTTTCTTTAAAAGTGTGAGCGCAGTGTTCAAAAGGGGTGGATCAAAAAGATAAATAGGACAATGTTGTAGAACCTTATCACCGGCATATTTCTCCTAAAAAGTCTCTATGAATATTATTTTTAAATCTCTAAAACATAAACTTCCTTAGCTGATCTAAATGCTGGCTATCATATTTTAGACGAGTCATCTTTACTATTACTTGTAAACTTTGTATTACTATGAGTTGTAGCTGGCTGTAAAGGACTTCACCGCCTCTACTTTTGACTGACTACTTGATTTAAATTAACACGAAGTTGGTATAAAAAATATTGCAGGACCGATTGACCCCTTGAAAAATAATATTTGGAGCGTTGTTGCTGACATATGACTCCACTTATGCTAAAATTGGGTCTGTCGATAGCAATTTATTCGACTCACCCGCGTTGGTCACTTGCTAAAATCGACATTAAAAAAAGTCGTGAGCTGCTTGAGCCATATGTAAAAGAATCGTTTCTGGCCACTCCCAAGTGAATGGCGATCAGAGAACTTTCCTCACTTGCGTGAACTTCTACACATGACCCCATCCTCCCAAAATAAAGACTATGAAGTTAAAAACTTTGGTACTGGTGCACTATTTTGATTTTATTCATCAGTCACGTGTCTATTTTTTATACCCTGAGCAGGGTATTTTAAGTTTATCACGAAGTTTGTAACACCTAGAAAAAAGAAATCTTCACGAAATTTGGCATGGACTATTGTCAAACAAAATGGTGCAATTTCCGAAGAAATTGTTCCAATCGAATCACTCTGACGTTTAGATGTTATGCAAACTGAACGATCGGAATCAACTGCTTACATAGAAAACATTTTCATTTTAAGAAATAAATTCGCTAAATTTAGCACGGGCTAATTTATTAGGAAAGGGTGCAATCTCCTAAGGTATTGTTTAGACTGCAATATATAGCTGAACTATCAAAGTCAAGATAAGGATCTTTTTATACCCTTTTATGCTATAATAAATGCACCTGTTAGCCAAAAATAGTACGACTTCTGAAATAAAATTCGTCGAACAATTTTTTTCTAGTCTGACATCTGTGTCAAACATCACATCACAATAATCATTAGTGTTTGATGTGCGCTTGTCTTCCTGAAGTACATAAAGTGCTTTCGGCGATTTTTACGATGAGTGAAATTATGTGTTTAGAATAAAATTTCTGGTGACAAAATGTGCAGAATGTTGGGAAAGGCTTTCGGTGATAATTGTTTGTCGCACGCAAGTGTTTTTGACTGGTACAAATTATTCAAGAACGCTGTGAAACAATACTTTCCGACTACCGTGATGTCATAAAATATATAATTACTGGCGATGGATCTATGCTTACAATCTCGAAATAGACAATCAATCGGCCGATTAACGTGGAAAAGGTGAGCCCAAAAAACGACGTTAAAGAAGGTCAAAAATTGAGTTTTTGTTGACTGTTTTCTTCGATTATTGAGATGTGGTGCACTTCCAATTCCTTTCGACCGGCCAAACTGTCATTATGGAATACCATCTGAGTTTTATGCATCGCTTGCTTGAAACTATTCGTGAAAAGAGGATGGAATTATGGATTAACAGCTCTTGGTGTTTACATCACGATAATGCTCCTTCGCATACTGCATTGATTCTGATTGATTCTGATTGAGTTTTTCGTCAAATTTTCACCCAATATCGTGCCGCAACCACCGTATTTGCTTGACTTAGCTCAGTGTGATTTCTGGTTATTCAGCAAACTCAAGTTTACAAGGTTTGAGTATTTTCATTCCTAGATGGAGTTGAAATCCAGGTGACAAAACCTGTTCAAGCACCGAATATTTGGACCCCAGTACCTATAGTTGACTTTTTATGAAAAATATCGGTCACTATGGGAAAATATTTTCCAAACAATAGTAATTCTGTGTGTCGAAAATGGGTTGAATCCCTTAGCTCCCATATAACCAACAAAACGATTTTCGAATTTCCAGGTGACTTTATATCGCATATGTCGGCCAACATATGGATTAACTCATTGAAAATATTAGGTTGTCAAAAAAGACGTGTTTGAATAATTGTCATTTCTTTTAAGTCGTTCGTGAGTTATAGCGTAACATGGAGCAAAATAAAGAGAAAATACGGCATATTTTACATTACTACTGCGATAAAGGCAAAAATGCATATCAATATAGTATTGGCAAAAATATATAAAATCGTATCGGTACTAAACCGCTCTCATATACCACATATGTATGTATAATGATTTTCGTTTTTCTAACAAACCTTTTTTCGGTCAGTGTATGAGTTACATATATACATATGTATATATAAAATTGCTTGGATTCCGAACCACTAGCCCTTTTCGAGAGGATACGCAAATTATAGTCAGAGTTCTACACATTTGAAGTCTCCAATGAATCCATTTTAAAATATACAACCCACAACCTTCCAGTCTGTTGAAGTATTATGACATGTGTTTGGCCGTCTGGTCTTATCTTGCCGGCTGCGATTGTTGCGTTGCTGTGTTGCGTTGGTGCTTTGCGTCCATACTCTTTTAGTACTAGTTGCGACAGCAAAAATGATTGACAGCTTCAAAACTACAACTGAAAAATTTAATTTGCGGTTATTGTGGTTGCAGTTGATGGTTCCATTGTAGTTTTAGTCATATTGCATTTATGCGTTCCGATAAACCAGACGCCTTCCAAAGAAAACAGGGTCCCCTGGCGGTGCCTTCTATATGTCGACTGGTGCGTTAGAGTCTACTATCCTTACCGATTGTCCAGTGAGAATTTCATGAGATTTCATATATTGGAAGTGAAGTTCTTGCGTATTAAGTGTCAGTATGTTTGTGTTATCGGTGCAAAAGTGAGTTTTTTCAATTGATGAAATAAGTTTATGGCGATGATTACCTATCCCGTAGCAGAGTGCACGAGTGGTTTCAACGTTTTCAAAGTGGTCGTGAGCACATAAATGACGATCAATATGTGGGCCAATCAAAATCCGTTATCACCGGAAATTCCATCGAAACTGTGTGTGAAATCATCAAAAATCAGCCGAAATCATTATTGAAATTCATGTAAACGGAGTTGAACATCTCTAAAACATCAATTTATCGCATTTTGACCGAACATTTGGGCTTACGAAAGGTGTGTGCACGGTTTGTTCCGCACAAATCGATTGACGACTAAAAATTGCTCTCATCGATCGACGCTTTTGACGGATTATTTGACCAGAAATCACATTTTAACCATTAACTACTCCCCGTATTCACCCGATATGGCACCGTGTGACTTCTTTCTTTTCGGAAAAATGCGTTTCCGCATGAAAGAAAAGTGTTATGCAGACGTAGAGGTCATTCAAAGGCTTGCACCGGCATACTGGCGGCCATACCGGCTAACGAGCTAAACACTCGTTCTGCTTTTGGACTGTGCAAAAAGCTGTATTGAAGCAGAAGGAGACTTGGCTTTGAAAAATATGCTTTATTACTTTGAGAATAAGAATCAACTAAAACATATCAGAATTCAAATTCTAGCAAAATATTGTCAGGAAGAAGCAACCTTGTTTAATATTGAACTTGTGTCGATTTCATAGATGAGTATATTAAGGTTATATTGATGTAAAAGCTAGAAAAGAAAACAAAAATTTTCCAAAATGGATACCTCAGTCAGACTTCTCTTACAATTAAACGCTGTAAGAATCCGATAGTTAAAGGTTAGATCATTATTTAGAAATATATAAGTACATATAATTAAGCAAGGAAATGTATCGGAAATAAACCCTTGTCTTCTTGTCTTCAAATTAACAAGTGAACGCATACTCGTGCTGTATTTACAAGTCTCTGTTGATAGTCAAAACCGAAACAGTTTCCGAAGAAAGAAATCAGATGGTGTATTATAGTGTATTGACAACGGTGTACAAGTATGTCCTGGTCCAACCGGGTACATGAGAACAAGAAAGTAAACCGTCGTCCTCTCCTGCGCACAAGAAAGTTAGAAAGAACATGAACTTTGTCCAAATCGCTTAGGCGAATACTCTGCTAATTAAGAAGAAAAAAGTGTTTAATTGAGCGTAGATATTTGGAGGGAGCTGCTCCAAACATGAGTTTTTAATTGTAACGGAAAGGTCCTCCTACATACAGTTTTTTTTTCTTATTATCAGATAGAAAAGTTTATATCTCGCTTCCAACTACTTGAAAAAATATCTTGTTCCTTAGATTTAGTAGTAAATTGAATGCTCTACAAAAAAGGTCTATTATGATTTTTTCGTAAACCAAAACGTTTAAAAGATATTAAAAGTTAAAGTTTGATTATTTTTGGGAAAGTTTTTTATTTTTTATGAATTTTATAACTCAATGAAAAAAGATTATTGTGAATAGATTTTTGGAGAGGCTTTCTTAGAGGTGTCTAGGAACTTATTTTTCGGAGTACCAAACGAAAAAAAAAAATTTTGTTTTTCATCCACCCTAATATGCATTGATGTTTCGTAAACGCTTACCTTAATCGAAAAATCATAGAAGATCATTTTTATAGAGCAGTAAATTTCCTACAAAATCTGTTGGTTTCATCATTCATAATAATTTTTTTTCATTGAGTTATAAATTTTATAAGAAATAAAAAATTTTCCCAAAAATAATCAAACTTTAACTGTTAATATCTTTTAAACGTTTGGGTTTACGAAAAAATCATAATAGACCTTTTTTGTAGAGCATTCAATTTCCTACAAAATCTAAGGAACAAGATATTTTTTTAAGTAGTTGGAAGTGAGATATAAATTTTTCTATCTGATAATAAGAAAAAATAGAAAACTGTATGTAGGAGGATCTTCCCGTTACAATTAAAAACTCATGTTTGGAGAGGCTTTCTTAGAGGTGTCTAGGAACCTAATTTTCCGAGTACCAAACGAAAAAAAAAAAATTTTTTTTTGTTTGAATCACTCTAATATACATATACATATATTGGAAGTGAAAGAGGGGGCAAAAACAATGTTTAATTAATCCATTTATATATTGTAGAAATAAGTCACAAAATTATTCTCAGCGGCATCATTTTTGACTAAAAATATGGAGCGATGATTCCACCGGCTCACAAACCACACCAAACCGTTGATTTTTCTAAATGAAATGCCAACTCCTGAAAGTATTCAGGTTGCTATTTGTCCCGAATGCTGCAATTTTGCTTATTTGTATACACATTGAGCCAGAAATGGGTCTCTTCGCTGAACAAAATTTGGCTTGAAAACATCGAAGCGACGTCGTTGGGAAGATCAAGCGGCATCAATTCTTGTACAAGCTGTATTTTGTACGTTTTCAATTTAAGATCTCGGTCTTCGTGTACACTCAGCTTCGGCTGTTATATTTTCTTCACTGCGTGCTAGACGCGGTCCATTCGGTCGAGTATTATCCAATAATGAATGCTGGGACTCTAGATGGGTGATGGTGTTGCGAATAGTACGCATTATTATATTGACCATAAATAATTTGAGTGAAGTGCGCGAAACACATTCTTTACAGAACGTAAATTTTCGAATAAAGTTGAATGATTTGTAAACGTTGTCAGGCGTAAGTCTTGCCTTGATGAAATAGCAAAAAAGATACCGAACAAAAATAATATACAGCATGTCAATATTTTCAATATTATAAGATATAATATTGAAAAGATTTAATTATAATATTTTGTGTCTTGTTCTGGTTACTTTATTTATTTAATAATAATTTAATTTTAACCCTTGAGTCAACATACATATGTTTTTTTATATACGGTAGCAAGTTTTAAAACCTTCAACACCATACTTGGCATTTCTTCACAGAATGACCGTCTCATGATTGGACAATTTGTAAAAATGTTTGGTGATGTTATAAGCCATGTCAACATATCTGCAGTAAGGTCAGAGGATGGCGGCGAATACGAGTGCAAAGCAATATCGCGGGCAGGTGAAGCATCGCATTCTGCACGCTTAAACATCTACGGTGAGTGGAGCTAATATAAATACAAATATTCACAAACAGAAATATTAATAAAACACATATGACACCCCCAGACGGATTGACAGGATGCTCTAAAATACTTGAAAATTTTGTGAAATAAACATCGCGCTTTTCGCTGAAATTCATATATACTTTATTGTTTGCTTAGCTTTTTTACACACCTACAAGGTTATTTAAATATATATTATTTTTCTCACTCACAGGTATGCCATATGTGCGCAGGATGCTGAAACTATCTGCAGTAGCGGGAAAGACTTGTTTCCTCAAATGCCCTGTGGCAGGATATCCAATCGACAGCATCATCATTGAGAAAGGTAAGCCGTGCATACAAATGTTCATATTTTTTAATTTGCAAGCGCACATACAAATATACACATAACATTCATATAGACTTTGTTGACAGCTCAGCGTATGTATCGTCGGTCGGTTTCAATGTGAAGAATACCTTGCTAACGAAATTCTCCTTCTGCGAGCATTTCCGCTCAACGAGTTTGTTGCATATTGTATAGAGTACGAATGTGGCATACAGTATGCGGTAAGTGATGCTTTTGGGTCTTTGAATGTTAGTAGGAACGTATCTGCTCACATTGGGGTGATCCTTAAATACAATTAAAACAAATTTCACTCGAGTATGCATCGAAAATCAGCAGTAGTAGTATTTCAATTTGTTAATAAACTCAAGCTTAACCAAAGTTTGGTTGTTCCATTACCGCGGTGTTTCTTATACTTAGGTGAGGCTAGGCTAGGCTCATTGATCCCTAGTGATGGTAGGAGACTGACTGCTAAGTAAGGACCTTTGTAAATCCAGATAAAAAGCTCATTTAGTTGGATATCAGCTTTGGTAAAATACCTTGAATTTATCTCCCATATGCTAAGGTGCTTTAGTTCCAATTTCGTATGTCTAAATATAGTATATGAGATACGCGGCGTTTTAGCATTGAACTGGAAAATGTCTAACATTCGAGAAGGAAGTGCAGAATTTATTATATCTCAATTTGTTCGAAGCAGCTGATGCAACTGATATTTATGTATTGTAGTGAGACCCTTGAACTAGCAAGTTCATTAGTGTTGCAGTTTCATCTAAACCAGTCCGATCACGTAGTAACCCAATATCACAGACAGGGTTTAGTAATCTCTTCTCTATATTTGAGCGCCCTGTCAGCTAAGTCAGAGCTAATACCCTATAAAGGGTGTGGATAGTTAAAACTCTAAAGGAAACTACGCTCCGGAACTCTAGATCTAATGCTCCTGCCACCTCTGCTTGGAAGATCCTACAGTGATTAGGATATCTAAACTCTAGTTGCTAGAAAGTCGATTTTGCCGACACTTTACAACCATACAAAAGCTGCGTAAAAATTTATGGGCATGACTATGATTTCATAAAGCCCATCAACTACCTTTGGTGAGAAATCCACTTTTTGCCTTAGCTAGTTAACTCTGTTGAAAGGCCGGAGACACATTCCTTCCATTGATGTTAAACGTGCATCCGGAGTTTTTTAACTTCCTAGAGAAATATTCTTGCTGTTGGATTGTTTATTAAATAATCTCGTTACATTTATGGTAGTGCAATGTATTCAGATGTGTATCGTTATGCCGAAAATATGTTCGAAAATAGTATGTAAAATATCCTTGACTTAGTCAAGAACTTTCTCTCATCCATGAGAGCTTTTTCATCTGCATAGATAATCACTCGGCAGCCGGATTAAACTTTTCCCAAATATCATTGACAACAATAATATAGAGTTTGGGGTCTCTCAACTCACATTCCACGCATTGCCTCATTTCCCACCGATTGTTTTTCGCAATGAAGCTTGAAAATGAGAAGATTAGCTCTGGCTTAAGCTAATATCGCGGAAGATTCTCACTGCAAACCGCATTTACAATATGCATGAAGTACCCTTGGAAGGCCGTTTCTTAGTATACTACCTCTAAAAGTAGATCAATTAGTCACTCTAACGTTTTATATAGAGGATACAATAATGGCTCTAATCTTTTTGGCCAGGATATAGACTCTCTTGCCAGCTTTCGGCACGAAGGAAACCCTAACCTGCCTCCCAATCTAAAATCGTTCGCACATCAGTTTTTTGAAATCTCGACAGCACGCTGCAAGGCTCGATTGTTATTATAAGTATAGAGAATTATTGCTCCCCATTTTTTTTTTTTAAATTATAATGTTACAGTCAACTGGGGAATCTATGGAACCATGACTAATAAAATCATCGGCGCGTTATTGCAGACATATGGCCCCAATTGCTGCAAAAAGTGGTCGAAAATTGGGCATCTCAGCCAAAAACAGCATTTAAAACTTTAACGAGGGGCGTATCCATATTATCTTTGAGATTTCCTTTGGAAATTATCAATTGTTTTCGAACTAGAACATTTTGAGGTCTTCCACTCCCCTCTCGTATTATCTTATAAACTAGTGTAACTGTTATGACTTGTATATGTTAATCTTTGTGATTGATGCCACTTGACAATTGTAAAGAATTTTTATAAAAGAAACTACCCTAATGCTTCTTTAAAATCAAAAAATTCGCGTAATTATTTTGTTTTCATTACGCCACTGTCTCACACATGTACGTGCACATTTCCACTGAAGATGGCGTCAGATTGCCAACGAATATATGACAGCGTGTTCAGAACGGCACTCTACTCATCAAGAATGTACAACGCACCGCCGATCAGGGAACCTACACTTCCATCGCCCGCAACAAGCACAACTACACGGCGCAACGGACGGTGGAGTTAAAGTTGAAGTTGAGGTTGCAGTTGCAGTTGATGCGGCGTTGATAACACTGGCGGTGGGTTTCGAATTGCTGCCTATGTTGGGTGGCTGCAAATTCGGGAATTTCACCAGACTAATTTTAAATTGTCTGGAGTAGTTAATGAAAAACCGCAAAATGATGAAATGTTTGCGTCTAGCTCCATAAGAAATTTAGTAAATTTTGAAAGCTGTATGTAGAAGTGGTAAACACTGCTCGTTATAAATCGCCGAATTAAATTGTTGTTGGTTTTACGTATTCGGATAAGTTATTGCGAAATAACTTGTGTTTAGCATAACTAAATTTTAGCATATATTCAAAGAGTAGTGGCGACAGGTTTATAAACTTAGAAAGCGTTTAAATTGAACTTTTAATTCGATTTAGCTACAAATAATTTTCATTCATTTTGTAATGGGGTTTCGTTCATAGCTGAGGTATGCTCAGCCGCTCCGGGGTCAGCCTTGGGTCCCACGAACCCTTAGCAAAAAATATTTACTTTTTGTAATAGATGTATCCACACCCCTTATGTGGACAGCCAGACCAGCTTATATTTATATGGCGAGTCAGGTGGAATCGATTGGATTTGGTGTGCCAGGCGTTGGTTCTTGTCGAAGTCGGAACGGTAATTACGGTAAAGTGGTGTTCCTTCTATATTCTGGTGAGGAGTAGTTACTCCCAGATACGGTGTTGACTGTACGGTACAGTACAGTGTTCTATGGATCCCCTGCGAAGGAGAAATTATAAAAATATTAATATGTCAACCGAACGCGTTGACCTACGGTTAGCAACTCCTCGAGAACTAATCCTTTTCTCTCGTCTGTACTTACATGCGAGTCGCCTGTTAATCGCGTTATTTTGGTAACGGTGCAATATGGTGTGCAAGCAGTGGTACTGACGCCGTTCGGTGCAGCGCAGCTGTGACTGATATGTTAACGGTGCACTGGTGTGCAGGCTGCGGTAGTGACGCTGCTCGAGGCAGCGCAGCTGTGATATCGCTGTACCAACTGAGACTACGGTAGAGCCATTGCGCGCACTGATATCACACCGAAGTGTAATACCTTTTCAACGCAATGCCTGCGAGGCCTAACAAAATACCCAACTCTAATTGCGTGCACTGGTAACACACCGATTGATGTGCTACCTTTTCATCGCAATGTCTACAAAAACTAACTACTTCACTTACTACTGCCTATTGCTGCTTCCTGCTGTGTGACCGTCCTGGCTGGCGAGTTGGAAGAAATGATCGCATTTGGTGTGAAGTGCTTGCTTATATAGAAGCATAGCGCAGCTTTGGTCAGCGTAGTGAGGTAAATAGTGTGCGTAGCTTTGGTCAATGCAGTGAGGTGAAGATATTTCTAGTATGATGGAAAGCACTATGTTTAGGTATGGTAAGGATAAATGATGTACAGTGTTGGAGTAAATTATTGTAAGGTGGTAAAAGCCACGTTACAATTTATTTGCGGCTTACTTTATCAATAAAATGTTTCTTTTAAGATCTGAACAACTGCACATCTTTTAATTTCACTATATCTTTTGTTTATTTATGCGAAAAAGGATTTTCAAAAAATGTAATTATTAAGTAGTATTAAGTTTGCAACGAAGTTTGCAAAAGCCCAACAACGTCTGAGACACCGAAAAGAAATGAATCGTATATCTAAATGATCAGTGTGTTGAGCTGATTCGAACTATACCATGTTCGCCAATTTGCGAATAATTACCTCAGTTTTTTAAATATCTGTCTTAATTTCTGCAGACCTTCTTTTCTCCTAAAGAAGCTGCTTATTTATCGGTATCATTTAATAAGACTGCTATACCATATAGCTACTATACAAACTCACCGATCAAAAGTATTTATGTTATGGTCGGACATTTTTTTATTTTAGGAATTAGAGAGACAAAGCTACAAGTTTCAAAAAATTCCTCAGAGCGGTCCACAATGCTACTATACAATGTGATCTTTAAAAATAAAGACAAAGATCTACTTGTATACCTATCTATATCCATACTCTTATAATAGAAATGTAATTGTGTGGGTATTTTAGCTTCGCTGCAGGCGATGTTTATGTTCCTTCTTGCTTTATCTGAGGACGACTACATAAGTTTGTTAATCCTATCAGACAGATATCTGTGGATAGTTATCTTTATCTATATCAACCACACATCTAAAAAAGTATGGAGAACCAAGTTTGATAAATAAAGACACTATGAAGACTAAACAGTCCATACCTGAACAGGACTCGCATACTTTTTGTAAACGGAAAACAGTAGTTTCAGTAATTATTGAACTCGGGGTCACGATCTTATATGGAAAACTTTTACATTTGCCTAGCTATCTTCAAAAAAAAAAAAAAAAATGATGCGGGTTGTTGGTTTAAGATAACGGTGTAATCTTAAATGAAATTTTTTGGTTCGGGACACTACAACTGCCATAAAAACTGACCAATCAGAGTTATTGTTAGAAAGCTTTAGTAGTTTAGAAATTATTTTTGCATTAGAAATTAATATTTTTTCTTGTTATAATGTACTATTACAATAAACAAATTCATATATATAAGGACTCCTTCCGACAGTGTGAAAGTGGCATGGTAACCCCGCTCACTTTCCATATAACAGTACTGTTAAAAACAACTTAAAGCGGGATAAAACAAAAAATAAATACGCCAGGGACACAAAATTTTAGTACAGAAATGGTATGACAGAACTTTAATAGAGGAAAGGTAAAATTGGACGATGGGTGTAGCACCGCCCCTTTAAGGGAAATCTCATTTCTTGGAGCCCGCTCGACCGACTGCGACTAAATTTAGCTTGTGGTATTGTTCTCACATTGTCATGGCGAAATCGAACTACAACCACGCCTATTTCCCATATAGTTTATTTAAATATTTTAATTTAATCTGCAGTTTTGAATTAAGTTGCGTAAAATTGATTGTCCTTAAGCGTCATTTATATAACTTTGGCCTCTTTACTCTCTCTCAACTGAACCACACAATGCGGTTGTAAATGTATTTAGTTACGTCATCTCTATTACGACAAGTGGTATTGAAAAGTAAACAAATAATATGAAAATATTTTAAAAAGTACTGACTATTTTTTACACATTTTAGCGTCGTTTTATCATATGCACATTTTAATAACATTTAATTTGAAGAATTTTCAGCAAATACACAATAAACGTCGATAGTAACTGAACATGCCAAAAATATGAAACTTAAAAAAAAATAAAATAAAATAACAAATTTTAAAAAGATGAAATACAAATAATAATTTAAAAATGAATTTGT